>NC_035162.2:3406957-3548147 GCF_001659605.2 Manihot esculenta
ACAGTTGAAAATACTATTTCATTCGTACAATATACAAATATTTTAATAAATTTTTAAAATTATAAAAATTTCACCTGTTAATAATAAGAATATTTAGAAATTAAATATAAATACCCATCTAATCAAATACAAATAGAGGCCGTGTTACTGATATATATTCAGATATCTAATATAACATGTCTTGTCACTGTGGTTGCACCAAATAAATTTTTTCCCCAAAACTCATTATCTTGTCTTGTGAATCTCCACTGCTTTAGCTGATGTAATGTCCACTACAAGCCAACAAGAATGTGTGATCATTGATATACTTTATTACTAATTTTTTCTTCAATCACCAATTAAATTACTCTATTATTCCCACCATCACCACCCCCAAATGAATCAAATGCAGAAATAAACTTCCTGGAAAACAAAAAGAGGGGACAGAATGACCATTCAGTTTTTTTACATTCTATTTCATCATCCTACTGAATATAACTTGATTTTGCACAGAGATAATCCTAGATTTTCTATTAGGATTCCGGGGAAAAGAACCTATATCGAGCTCAAATTAACCATAAAACATAAAACATGGATTCTGAATCTTCCACTTTTCATATTCTCTTCTGCTACCGTTTCTCCCATGGCAAGAAAAGGAGGATGTGCCTTTATAGAGACTACACAGAAATAAAACCCACCAACCTGCCAGTTCAATCGCATGATTCCAGACGGAAACCCCGATCTCCTAAACCCTAAATTTAGGGCAACTGCCAAGAGGAACAGCATGGATGGTGATCAAGAATCGGAGGAACAATTAACGTTCTATGCAAAATACCGGCCATCAGTATCCCATTCTTGTACTCCGATTGCTGGTTGCTGAACCTACTGTGAGGTGCGTACCAGAAAAACTTCTCTCCTCCTGCCAGCGCTTGGAATCTGCTGCATTGGGAGATTTGGGAATTTATGGTTTTATGCAAAAGAGAATTGGATGTTTTACAATTGGAAGTGAAAAGCACCAAAAAATGAAGACTGTGAAGACAGAGAAGGGCAGAACAAAGAGTGGAGATCTATAAGGAACTAATGGTTTTTTCTTTGTCCATGACTTGGTTGTGTGTTTGTGGAAGTTGAGAATGCTGTTCATGGTGTTGTACTGGATCCTGATAGGATGCTAGAGCCAGCCTACGTCTACATGAAGCTACCACGTAGAACAACCTAACAATGCTTGGGAAAACTGTTAATGAAGGATTCCCACAAACATGTTAATGAACCCAGAAAAGACTGCACATTGTTGTGTTGTATAAACAGTAATGTCTCAAGCTCATCATCGCCGAACTAAACCTACAGTCTCATCTCTGTTAAAGTTGTACTGAAACTGCCTGCCTGGACTGCTGCTTATTTCATGTTTGAAGCATTAGAGCCCGTAATTAGCATGAAAAGCAGATTGTCTAGATGATCCTTTAAGCAATTTTAGAGAAAGATAAGAGGGGCCAGCATCACCAATAGATTCTCCTAAACTAAGTTTTGACATGCCAACCAACTCATCGACATTTATTGGACTTTTTGAATGGACTAATGTTGGCTTCAGAACCTCACGTGTCTCCTTCCTTGGCTCCGACCATATCCTGACTGAAGTGGAAACGGAAATGGGAAATAAGCTGGGTAGATAAAAGGATCAGTAATATCCCTTTGTGTTTGTGTCTGAGGATGGTTGACAGTCGAGAAAAGAAATATACATCAGATAACTACAGGAAAAGTCTTTTTTTTTCTTTAAAAAAAAATAGAAGACAATGGAGAAAGGTTATGAAGCTTCACATATCACAAAACGGGCATGAAAAAATATAGGACGAATATTTGCAGAATGAATATTAAAATAGCACAGAGGCATGACAAGTAGCCAAGGCCACCGTCTCGTTCGAATTGTGAATCGAATCAGAATTAGATTGGATAAATTTAGGATCAGATCGGTTAATGGATCTCAATTTTTAAACTGAATCAAAATCTTAAATTGGAGAGGTGGATTATAATTCTTTTTCTTGTGAATCATAAGGAAATCAAATCGAAATTATTCGGTCTAAATTAATAGTTGGATTCAATTTCGGTTATTTTTTATTTATTAAATAAATTATTTTAAAAGATTATATCACTTATAATTAATATATAAGCCAGTGAAATTATCAAACAATTAAGTTTAAATTTATTTGTAACTTGTAAAAAAATATTATTTACATTTAAATATAATATTATTTTATTTTTATATTATATATATATATTATTTATTTTTTATATTATATACATTTTATAATTTATTTATTAATAAAATATATATTCAATAATATTTAAGACATATATTTATTTTTTTATATTTTGTTTAAGTTTTTTACCTTTAATTTTTTTAAAATTAAAATTAAATTGACAGTTTATAATTTAAATTTAATTAAAATTAAAATCGTAAAAAATGGAAACCGTAAAAATCGAATTAAAACCGTTTTAAATCGAATTGGTTTTAATTTAATTTAAAAAATAAATCAAACTGTAAGTTTTAAATTGAAACCGGACCGAAACCGGTAGGCCATGGCTAATGACAAGGCACTGATGAATGGCATTCAAAGGCATCTTAAGAAACCCAAGTTTCCCAATGTGAAAGGGTAAGCTGAATAAGACAAATACTTAAACGAGTAAATTTGGAGTATCCCAAGGCAGCTATGATAAGAACTATGACAAGATACAGGACCATCCAAGGAAACAAAATTTGTTCCTTTATGTTCAACCATTGATGAATATTGGAAAAGCCCATAAAAAATAACTAGTAAGAAGATCAAAGGAACACATCTAATTATGTTATCTGCGCCTGACTTCCAATGTAATTACCAACTGACTTCCAATGTAATTACCAAATATTATATAATAGTTTTAAACTGAGCAAAGTATGAGTGTCGGCAAATGTATGATTAGTTCGTTTAGCACAGTGGAATTAAAAGGGGAAGAAGCATGGTGCTTCTTCTTCATCAGCTGTTATATCAAACAGGCTGGACCAACTTCTCCTCCTAGAAACATTTGTTTGGCTGATGAAACATTTTTTCGCATGACTGCCCATCTGAGTTGGTGTCCTTGATGTAACATAGTTGCGTGCAATCCCATATCAATCACCTTTGCCAAGCTTCTGCAGGCCAAGTAGAAACATCCTATGTTCCTCTTCAGTCCATTTCTCTCTTAAACTATGAAAAAAAAAAAAGCAAAACAGCTAGTTGGGAGTGGAAAGAAAGCCTGGAAGAAAAAAAATGGAAAGAAAGCAAATGGAACGTTTAGGACTGAAAAGTGGGAAGAATTAAAGAACGAAGGACAGCGGTGCCAGAGGCGCAGCGACAAGTGTGTTTATTCAGTCGGTTCGATTTAAAATCAAATCGAATCGAATAAATTAAAAATTAAAATTTTAGTATTTATAAAAATCAAATCGAATTAATTTTAATTAAAAATCAAATTAAATCGATTTGATTTGGTTTGGTTTTAATTTTTAATAATTTTTTTATTTTTTATACTTTATTTTTAATATTTTAAAACTTAATTAAAATATTTTAATTTTAATATAATTTAATTTATTTATATTATTAAAAATAATATATTATTATCATTAATCGGTTCGGTTCGATTTTTATAATTTTTTCTAATTAAAAGTAAATCGAATCGAAATAATTAAAATTTTTAAAATTTAAAATCGAATCGAATTGAATAAAAAATTAAATTAAAATTTTAAATTAATTTAATTCGATCGATTTTTTTAATTTAAATCGAATACCGTGACGCGGAAGACAAAATTTAAATCAGCACGTTTTGAAGCTGTGTCGGCCAATGGGCTCTAAAATTGGGCTAAAAATTGATTGACCCTGATTTGTTGTTCCAGACCCAAGGGCTTGACTTGGAATCTTGAACTCTTGGTATTGTTGTGGTAGCTTATGGGAGTTGCCTTTTATATAATTAAAAAGTAATCTTTTTTGAAATATTAAAAATTAAATTTAATAATTCTTTGATAATAATTTTAATAAATAATTATTATAAACAAACGAAAATAATTGTTACCACTAATAAAAGTACTACAATTATTAAATACAAATAACCACCGCATATCTCCGGTAGCGCTCTACAACTTTTCAACGGGATTGATTTTCCACTTTTATGACGGTGCAATAATTTTGAGACACATGTGAAGAAAATACAATTTCATCAATTTTTCAATGTTTATTTTATGGATAATATTTTCTTAAAAAAATAATTTTTATATTTTTTATTATTAATAACATTTAAAAATTTAATTAATAAAAAATATTTTTCTAATAAAAAATTAAAACATTTTATGAAAAATAATTATTTTTATTAATATTTTTATATATAAATTTGTTAATATATTTAATTTTTTAAATTAAAATTAAATAATAAAAAATAAATTATCTTATTAAAGAATATAAAAAATATTTTTCAAATATAAACTATTTTTCACAAATTAATCAATCAATAATAATAACATATATTAGTACATGGGAAATTAGATAAGCGAGTATATATAATTTACCAACTTGTATTATTTTCATAATCAAATAATTAAAATATTTAAACTTTAAGTTAATTTTAAATACTTTAGTTTAATTGATTTTAAATTAAAATATATTTTAAGTTAAAAATTAAAAATAAACAGTCAAATTAAGTATTTTCTGAACTAAAAATTTAACAAGTAAATATAATAAAAATAAGGTTGAGACCTAAAATTATTTGATGTTAAAATATATATTTATAAAATTTTTATAGACAGGTTAATGTAGGGAATTAATTCTCGTTGTGGATTTGATAATTTTATTATTTGTGAAAAAAAATCAAATAATTTTGTCCATTTATTACAGTAAACGAAGACTTGTACAAGTTTTAAATAAGCCAACGATGAAGTGCATCGATAATCATAACCGTATACAGGAAAACCATCATACAGTAATAGCATACACTAACACACACATAAATTCACGCACCACCGACCAAGCACGTGGTCCCGCCGAATGACTAATCGGACGGTGAGTATATATTTACACCATCAATCATCTCCGTACCACACGAAACACTGATGGCGCATTATTAATTACAAATCAGAGGAAAACGTGTTAAATTGTTTTGAGAATTTGTAATAACTCTCCGTCCATAGAAATATATTTTCTTTAAATTATCAGTTATATTTATTATTAAAATGGTAATTTGTTTATTAATTTTCAATATATTATCTTAAATATATATTTAATAATAACGTTTTTTTAATTTTAACAATAATTTAATAATTAAGTAATATACATAATATAGTATTTATTATTTTTATTAGAGTAACAAAAAATTATATTCTATTATTTTTTATGAAAATAAGTAAAAGTCTAACTGAAAAAAAAAAAAAAAAAAAAAAGAAGAAGAAGCACTAAACTGTAAGTATAGCTTTTGAGATGGATTGAGTGTAATATCATTATCAGTGCATTGGCGGAAGCCATGAGAAGGGGCCGCCGCCCTGAAATCTTTATCAAAAGTTTATGGATATTTATGTAATTTCAAAATTCTATATCATTTCGGATGTCAGCGGTCGAAATAATAATCTATTTTTTTTTTTAATAGAAATTTGGGAAGTCGAAACTTAAACCTCTCAGATCTATCAGGATGTACTTTTCACCGGATTAAGCCTCGGAATGTAATCCATTATTATTTCTCTACTTTTCAACATTGTCTAAATTAAGAATTTTAATGCTTCTTTTTTTTTTCAAAATTTATCTTTAACATATTCATAAAAGAAAGTGTTTTACATTCATCAAATTTTATTATCTAAGAGCTGATTGTATTATGTTGTTTATCACATTTTGTAATAAATCTATTTAAGATAATTGATTGAAAAAATAGGTTAGATTATCTGATTTAAGAAAAATAAATTTAAATTTTTCAAATGGGTTTTATATGTAATGATTAGTGATATAAATTAATATTAAAATATATTAAATATGAATATTAATACTTTCAACAATATCAATTATTCAACATCATGTAATTTTTAATAAAGTGATAAAATAAAAAATCATGATATCAAAATATTATTTTATTTAATAAAATTTTATTTTTTATTTTATTTAAAATTTCATATTATATTCAAATAGTATATAATACCCGATACAAAAAATTCACAACTTTCATAATTAGATTTTTTTTTCTAACCGTTAGATATGTTATTTTTTCTTTTTTTCTTTTTTTGAAATAGGGGTGGGGGAGTCGAATTTTTGACCTCACAAGGTTACAAGGATGCACTTTCCACCAGACTAAGTCTCGGAGTGCATATGTTATTTTTTCTTTAACCATTAATTTTATAATTTATTAATTATTTATATTGATTTAATTTGTAGGTATGTATTGAAAGAATTATGATGTGAATAATGTTAATTAAATTATTTAAAATTAGAGAAAAAGCTTTAAATATTAAAAACTATAAGATTTTAGCAATGGACTAAACTATTTAAATTGAGGAATAAATAAAATTTGAATATATAAAAATATGATTTCATGGGTAATGGTTTTTTTTATTTGGGTAAAAAATCAATTTTAGTATTAAAAGGTTTATTTAAATTATTATGTTATTTCAATAATATTATATTTCTTTATTAATATTTAAATTAAACATTTATCTTAGATTTTATTTTGATATTAAATTTATTTATGATAATAATAATTAGATATACTTATAGTGATTGTTGACAATGATAATATATATTTATTTTGAAATGGATATTGAAAATTGATGAGTGAAATCTGAAATCTTTTAAATTTATTTATATATACTTACCATCAAGCTAAGTTTTTGAATGCAACGATGATAATATTTATATAGTTGATATATCACAATAATTATATAAAAATAAATCATGCATTGATATTTGAAAATAGAGTCATGTAGTAATAGTCTGATCATATAATATTCGATTTTATTAAAAAATAAAATAAAATCTGAACACTTTAAATTTTAATTCGAAAATAGAGTCATGCAGTAATAATCTGATCATATAATATTCGATTTTATTAAAAAATAAAATAAAATCTGAACACTTTAAATTTTATCTCTACATCAAGACTCCGTGCTTTTAGTGTACAAACTAAAACTCTATAAAAAAATACAATCAATTAAATTCTCATTACACTTATCATTATGGGATCTATTATCAATTAATCGATACTAACTGAATTTTTAATATATGCTATAATTAATTCATTTTTTTATAATATAAAAGTCAATGATGATAAAAATTAATAATTAAACACATTCTTATATTATTATTTTTAAATTCTAAATAAATTTTTATATTTATAATTTTTTTCAGTTTATTAACTTCAGCATTAGAGTAATTGTTATATATATTAATCACATGATTTTTATTGTAAAGTGGCCGATCGCAATATAATCTTATTTTATCCGCATCAATAATAATAACAGTGATAATAGTAATGATGGTGGTAGCATGATCCGAGATTAATGGTAAAAGAGGGATTGTAAGGAGATGATGGTAATAGTTATAATAATAGTAGCGGTTGTGTAACTATTAATAATAAATTAAAATAAATAATTATTAATAAAATTATAATAATTAATTTATATATTATTATAATTTTAAAAAATAAATAATAATTTTAAAATAATTAAAAAATAAAAGGTGAATAAAAATTATGAGTAGTAACTATATTTAAAAATAAAACTAGACAAATGAAATTTAACTTTACACCCTAACGTCTCATTAGATTATGAAAGGTTAAGTTTAATATTCATATCTATTTAAGACTTTGCTTAATTGAACTATAATATTTATTTTTTGAAAAACAAATTACGCTATAATATTATATGAGAGTTTGTCATCTACTCAACAAAAATATTTTAAAAACAGCACGTTTCAATCTATCTTTATCCCTTTCTTTTTTCTGTATTTTTATATAAAAAAATCAACTTTTTATTAAATATTAATTTTTCTAAAAATTATTTTAATTTCAACTAATTTTATTTCATATAAAAATTACTCATTTAAAGTATTTCGTTATATTTATTAAAAATATTAAAATTATCCAATCATATTATATATTTACAAAATAAATATTGAATTTACTAAAAAATTAAAATTTAATTATAATTACAAAAATATAATATGCTTCTTATCAATTTTACACAATGCTCGTCATATATATCTAAAACTAGAAATTAAATTTAATAACAAATAAATATTAAATTACAAGTCAATTTTAATTATATTTTTATAATTAGAAAATTATAATAGGATTAGACATTTATTATTAAAAGAATTTTGTAACACGATATTAAAATGTAAAAATAGAAAATAAATTATATGATTAAAATAGATTAATAAATAACTTGAATAATGCATCAATAAAAGCTAGTTTAAATTTCAAAATTTGTTATTTGAAATCTCACATCATTAAAAAAAATTATTGTATTCACCATATTAAATGTTAATAAATTTTAAAATATTGTTTTAGAAAAAAAAAATAGATTATAGAAAAATTATAAAAAAATAATACTAACAAAAATTTAGATTTAGTGATTTCTGATGTTGGACAACAATAGTCCATGGTAGACTAAGAGCCAGCATTAATAAAAATTTGAATAGATAATACACAATTTTATTAATGAAAAAAAATTTTAACACAGTAAATATAAATTTTTTTATTAAAATTCACCATTTTAATTATAAAAAATTGAGAGATTATGTGAAAAATTATCATTAGAAAAAGTAGATTTTTATTTAACCAATAATAATAAAATATCGATATTAGTTAAATATTTGAGAGATATGATAATTTATTATATTTTTTAAATTTTTTATCGTATAAAAATAAATAAATATAAAAATTAATATAGATAATTTTTAAACTATTCTTAAATTTAAAACATTATAGTACACCGACTCTTTTTTAATTTTATAATTTAAACGTCGAAATAATTATCATAAACACTTATTAACTTATATTTTTTAAAATTTAATTAATTACTGCATAATTTCATTCAAATCACATTAATTTATATATTTATTTTATTTAAAATAAATTGACAATTAATTTATTATATAAATTAATAGTATTTTGCAAAATTTTCTTTTCAATTGCTAATTAATTTTTTATAATTAATCATATTAAAAGAACATTTGATATTCACATAGAAGAAAATAATTATAAGGAATATATAAATATAATATTTATAAAAAAAATTAAAATTAAAATCTATAATATTTATTTTTTAAAATTTTAAATTATATGCATCGTATACACTGTTATAAAGTAATTATTTTATGAAAAATTATTAATTATTAAATGAATAGAAGAAGGTCATAAAAATATAAAAAAATATTAACGTTTTAAAATATAAAAATGATAATAGTTTTTATAAATAATAAAATAATTATTATTTTTTAATTAATAATAATGTTATAAATTAATATAATATATTTCCAGTAAAATAATTATTTCAAAAAAGGCTAATCATTTTAACTAAAATCATAATAAAGTAAATTTTACTTTATACTAAATAATCGTAGAAATCCCTATTAGAATGGGAGAAGACTAGTAAATTACGAGTTGGGCAAAAATAATTGTTTAAATTGACAAGAAAAGAAAAAAAAAAAAGGACAAAGAAATTGTGGGAGCAGCAGCTGTAGCCTGTAGAATATAGGTAGAGTAACATATACACGAGAAGCATAGACACGCTTATGACCGCTCTCTCGCTCTCGCTTCCTCTCTCGCTCTCGCTTCCTCTCTCACCACCGTCCTCCTCTGCTTCACAACAAAACACAACCGTCCGGCCTGCTCCTCGCCTTTCCTGTTTCATCTCCCCGTCACTTTTTTCAATTTGGGGACGTCGTTAGCATCTTGAAGTTCCACGTAAAAGCGAACGCGAAGGCTCGTGCTTCTGTATATATAGATATATTTGTATATTGCAAGTGCTGCTTTTAATGGCAGCAGCACCAGTGAAGCCGCAGCCGCTGCATAACTTCCCCCTCTCCCTCAAATGGGGTCAGACCGCCGCACTCTCTGCCCCCAGCAACCACCACCACCATCGGAGTAGTAATAGCAGCCTTCCCACGTCCGCACTTGCACCTGACACTGAGACTGAATCTGACCCGGAACAAACAACAATCCGGCATCCTCATCGGGTCGGATCCCGCTCTGCTCGTGCTCATCGTTTCTCATTCACGTCTTGCACACCCCTCTTGCCGAAACCGAAAAATTCATCGACGGAAAATCAGCAGAAACAAACAACGTGTTTGGAAACAGAAGTCGCTGAAAAGCCGCAGAAGCAAGTCACCGTTCTGGAAAACTGCAACGGAGCTGACGCTGAAGAAGACGAAGAGGAGGATAAACATAAGCAAGAAGAGGAAGAAGGCAATTCGAGGCCATGGAAATTGAGGCCAAGAAGAGGAATTTTGGCAGCTAAGAGTAGAGGGGAGTTGAAAGAAGCGGTGATGGTACATGTAAATGAGAAGAAGGAGAGGGAGGATACTCCGCAGTTCCAGCCGAAATCGATGAGATTGAGGGGATTGGTAGAGTCTACTGGAGGAGGCGCCGGGACTTGCTTGGAAAAGAAGGAGAAGAGGAAATTTTGGATAGCTCTGTCTAGAGAAGAAATTGAGGAGGATATTTTCGCTTTGACTGGGTCGAGACCTGCTAGGAGGCCCAGGAAACGACCGAAGAACGTGCAGAAGGTGCTTGATGTAAGTGATACCTTTTCTTTTCTGTTTTCTTTCTCTCCTCGTTCTTCTCTTGTGGATGCTAATAACACTGATGTCCATTTTTTTTTTCCGCAGAACGTTTTTCCTGGATTGTGGTTGGTGGGAACTACAGCCGATTCTTATAGAGTTGCCGATCCTCCAGTGAAGGTCAGTAAACATCTTTCTCTATCTATGTATAAGTATGAAAATATGTGTATGCGAAGATTATTGATTTTGTCCCCAATTTTTAACTGATTTTCCTTCAATCTACGACACTTCCCCAATATGCTTGATAGTCGGTAAGCGGCAACATTTTATTCTCAGTATAAAGAGCGTCTCTTTTCCCATTTTCCTATAGTAGAATTTTGTATCGGGAGTTCTGAAGCTTTTAGGTTCTTTTGGGATTGTTTTACATGTGTTAACTCAGACTTTATTGATTTTTATGCAGAGGTAAATATAACCGTGTATCATCAGATATTCGAGGTCTTTCTGGACGTTTGAAGTGCTACTCCCGCAGCAATGAGGCCTCAATTTGAGTGAGTTCTGTGAAAAGGCAGAGGAGGTAATCCAAATAGAAGGAAGAAATTGACAAATTGATATAAAAAAATTCTCACGTTATCATTTCATATTGCTCGTTGGGTTTTGACAAGGGGCATAGTTTGGTCTATTTTACTCTTTCAGTGTTAATTTTAAGATGTAAAACATTGACACAAAGACGGATGAATAGACAATTTAATTGCTTTTCATTTTAGCCTATAGTCAAATGGTTTGTAATTTGAGCCATTTTGCTTTATTTGTTTGTCAATGATCTAATATGTTGATTACTTGCTATTTTTGGCAGGCTTCCCCACTTCTTTGGGGGCAGAGTAGCAAGCTTCTTGTTTGTTTCAAAACTTAATTCAATATATGATTTCTGACTGGAGGCCCTGCTTGCTTCCTTGTTGTGGAAGTCTTATTCTCCGGTTGAGATTCATCAAGTCAAATTCCTGATAAGGTTGAATGCTCTGTGTTGACATTTCCCCACTTAAATCCTTATATTTTTAATCCATAGGAATGGGTGCAAGTGATCTCTTTGTTATTTGCAAGAGAATTTCATGATCCTTTTCTTAGAATACACAAGGATGAAGACAATGTTAGGTGCAACTAGACACTGCATAATTTGATGCTTGGTTTGGGAAATTTTGAAGTTCTTTTCTGAATAGTTATCTAGGCATGGATTAGGTTCTTGGATTAAGGAACAGGCCCGTGGGTCATGTTAACTTCAAGATTCTGTTGTCATTTGTGGCCTGCATTGATTATTCGTTTGCTTTTTTTTTTTTTTTTTTTGGGGGGGGGGGGGGGGTTGCCTGCTGAGTATGTGAAAGTACCTGTTTGCATAGCAAAAAGGTAGTCTTGCTTTAAAATGTTGCAAGTGGATTTTAAGTATCTCTTAAAGCTTTACAATGTGGTGAGATTCTTTGAATGATGCCTCTAAATCCCACAGTTCATTTTCTCAAGAATTTGCATGTTTTTGTGGACTGGAATTTATAGAATCTATCATCAGATTCTTTTGTACTTTCAGCTAGGACTGAAGATGCACAGAAAAGTTAGCTAGGGTGGAATCTGATGTTGAAAGTTATTCGCATAAACAAGTTCTCTCTTCTTTGGGAAGTTTGGTCAACTAGGATGATTCAGTACTGTGGCCAATATTGGAAGAAACGAACTGCTTGCAACCATTTTTTGTGGGAATTAATTAATTGGGTATATTCAGTGGGTTTTTTGGTCTCCAACAATTTTGCGGCAAAGTTGCCACAGATCCAAACAGGGACAACCTAGGGATAAAAGATAGAAGAACTATTTCGTAGGGATTTTTTTATCAATGTTATTTCAGTTGCTCTTCTGTCCTAATGGCTGATTGTTACTTTTGTTTGCAGTTGTGTGAATATTTTTCTTGTAATAATATATTTCTTATATATATTTCTGGTAAACTGAGACTTGGTCAAAGTTGGGAAAACTTTCTGTTCAAATGGTAGGTAGGCTGTATAGTTTGATAAGGCTGAAGGAAAGATTAATATATGTGATGTTATGAGCTTTCTTTTGATGTGCATCATTTTGACAAACAATCATGGGCACTTGGTCCTTCATTTTAAATCAAATTATTTTCTTATCTTTCACGTACTTGATGTCTGTACTTGGATGATCATATGGATATGTTCTAAGTATAGAGCAAAACTGTGAGTGAGGGAGGGTTCTGTACCAACACATCAAGTGCAAAAGCAATTTGTTATCTTCAAGCTTCGATTTGATGATTAAATTTGGTTTAGTGCAGTTGTGTTCTTATTTCTCCAGGAAAAATTAGGATCGTTCCTGCATTTTCACTTGGTGGCCAAACTTTGTAAACTTTGGAGGAGTATTTCATTGTGTTGCTGTTTATGTAATTATTATAGAATTGCAATAGAACTTGAATGTCTGCATCTAAGATATGTTATCATAGAGTTCTATTTCTTACCAAGTGACTAATTCTTGATTGTCCATTGCTCTGCAATCAGAAACATCAAGAACAAGTTAAGCACTGGCAAAATTCTACTTGTGGAATTAATTTTTATTCACACTATCCTCATCTAGTTTGTGTGCATGCTGTAATCGCTTTGAAAAATCTGTTGCATGGGTCTAGATGGGTTAAATCTAGGTATCAAATTACTGATAAATTTGACGGTGACTTGTATTCTTGAAGGGACTGTAAATTCCTGATTCAGTTTTGGCATTACTTACGGTTGATATTTGGGATTTTGTGCAGCTCCTATTTCTGAGATATCCTCAAGAGTGATATTCTCATAACAAATGCATCTTTTTTAACCCTTTGCCTTAAACAGCAACTTAGTTGGTCTGTCATTTTAGGGAGGTTGGATATTTCTTTCGCATTAATGGGAAGTTAATCTATTTGTCCAGCTCAAATTGATTGGCCTGTTCCCTAATAGTATAACTCTATAGTAATTTATGGTAATTATGGATTTTCATGTTGATGTTGATTACCTACTTTTCCTCTCTCTCCCCTCCCCCTCCCTCCTCCTTATAGTTGAAGATTCTACCTGCCATCTTGAATAAATGAATTTATTGCTTTCTCAGCTCCTTTTAAATAATGTAGCATCATTTTAGTTGTAATGCACATCGACCCATGAATCTCTAGTGTGAAGAACAAATGATGAACAGCTAATATGGAGGCATGTCTGATGTCTGGGAGTGGGAGAATGTGGAGTTCCTTTCTAAAACATGATGGTATTGGTAAGACACATGTGAGCCAAGTGAGTTAAACACCAAAATTTGTGAAAATGCAATTGATCTTTCCTTTTTTTATTTTGGGCTAAAGATAGTAAGGAAGCTTCATCATGCTGATGCTATTATTCCATTGCCTGATGGTTTCTTTCTAATAGACATTAAACTTCAGAACCACTGTAAATTGATGCTATTGATTTTCGTTTGTGTGATCCACAGTTTTGTGAATGATCTTTTGATCCGTCAACTCAAATGGGATTTTACTTAAATCCACAGTTTTGTAAAGGATCTTTTGATTCGTTAACTCAAATGGGATTTTACTTAAAAGGGAAAAAAAAGGAGGAACTTGCTTTTGACTAAAATCAGTTGGAAAGGCTTTGCTTTGATTAATGGAGAATTTGAGCTGTCCACAAACGAGTGAGTTGCTGATAGTGCTGAGAGACCAAAATTCGAATATGGGACCATTAAAATTGGAAGAAAAAGGTCCAAAAAAAAAAAGAAGTATTTATTATTAAAACAAACTTTTATTAATGGATTATTATTTTTATATTTAGTAAATATTAATGAATTTTATTTGTATTCTTCAATAAAAAGGAAAATTGAAAATTAACACCTAACTCCACTCATAATCTTCACAATCTTTTTATTCTTGACTCTTAATTCCTTCTCTAGACTTTCTCCTCAATCTGCTCGTTGCTAATATTACCATCATCCTTGTCTTCTTTATCGTCGTTATTTCACTTTTCGGTGCATTGATTTTACTGGAATCTCAATGGCAGCAATTGCAGTTCTTTGAAACTCAATGATTTTGGGGGCAGCACTCTTCAAAACCGTCCAATATAGCTAGCCACCATGATTGACAAAATCTCTCTCCTAAAGCCTTCTTCTGCTCCATTTTTGTTTGTGATATTTTTTTTTTTGTTGCGTTTTTATTTGTGAAATTTATAACATTTGTATATTTCTGTTGTTAGATTCACCTGGTATTGCCACAGCTAAGCTTTTTGCACATCGACTCCACAATTTTTTGCAAAGGTGAATTCAAAAGTGAATAAAATGGTATAGGAGCCATTGTTCTTGGAGTTTATTTTTGAAATTACGGATTTAGGTTGCAATTAGAAGCGCAACACTGTCAAGATCATCGTGATTGGAGTTCTTGGTAATTTATTGAAATTGGTTGAAATTTCTGAGGTTTTTCTCTAAGTAGTAAGGTTTCAATTTTTGAGTTTTATTCTTGATGTTCTTTCTTACTGAGTTTACAACTTTTGTTCTTCATGTTCTTATTGACATTAATTGCCTTTTGGATTTTATTCTTCTTCTCATCTAGTATTGTTCTTAGATACTATTAATCAATGTTTTTTTTAATCAGTGTTTTTTTTTACTCATAAAATATTAAGAGTAACTATTCTTTACAGTTATATGAAAATTTGATCATTAAACTTATTAATCAATCTTTCATATGTATTTAGTTATATATTTATTAAAAAAATTTCAAGAAGCTACCAATTCACAATTTTTTTTAAAAAAAAAATTGAAATCAATAGCTTTTTGAGTGTTTAAACAATTACTTGTTATTGATCTTCAACGTTATTAAATAGGTTGAAATAAATAATATTATCTTTGAGTTTTAAAATATTTTGAAGGCTAGTCATGCTTAAATTTAAAAACGAAAGAAATTCCAAAAGATGATGAATGCTTCCCCGTATACACTTGGAAAATTTGATGGAAATTTTAAAATCCTGAGTTGGACTTGAGTTTGAAAGAGAAGTGGGCTCCCATGGACTCGTAGCTACTGGGCTTGGAATTTTCGAAACAATTGCTTATGAATCAAATTTCTCCGAAGATCTGTTTGGAAGGAAGAAAGGCTTCTTAAAGGTCAAAATTATTTTTT
This sequence comes from Manihot esculenta, assembly GCF_001659605.2. Lineage (NCBI taxonomy): Eukaryota > Viridiplantae > Streptophyta > Magnoliopsida > Malpighiales > Euphorbiaceae > Manihot > Manihot esculenta. Next base: position 3,422,840 of record NC_035162.2, read on the forward strand.
TTTTTGGCTTTTCATTATTTTGGGTGATGAAAAAGCAGTATTTTCTGAATTGAATGGTTTTATCCCCTCTTGTTTTGGGGAAAAAAAAAACATGAGCATCTATTACAGAAATCAAGATTCTAAGTCCCATAAAAAGCAAAGAACATGGTTGCACGTGCGAGGTGCTTCCTTATGCCTTGGAATATCAATCTATTTAAATACTAAATGTCAATTCATGCAATGCTTTACTCCTCATCTTCGTCTTGTCGTTTTAAGATTTCTTTTTCCTTTTTAGCCAACGTGTTGTGTTTAGCAATATCAATTATTTTAATAATAATTAACTGTTTAAATATTTAAAAATTATTAATTTTTTTAATTCAATCAAAATATTAACTTTTAAAAATTAAAAATATCATAAAAGTATTTCAATTGGAATAAACAATAGCAGCATGTGGGTTCTTGTAATTAATAAATTACATAAATTTGAACCTATGAAAGGAAGGCTACATTACATCACTGCTGCTATTGTTTATTCCAATTAAATCAGTGATTTTGCATCTTTACAGTGATTTTTATTTTATTTTTATAAAAAGCTATTGACCATATCCAACATTTGAATTAATTATTTATTTAATATCTACATCTCAAAAACAATTAAATCTTTATATACAAAAGAAAAGATATGCCTAAACAAAAAGGCATATGGTCAATAGCTTTTTATAATTATAAAAATAAAAATAACTGTAAAGATGCAAATATTTTACGTTATATAGTACATGATGATGTATTATTAATAAGATAATATAAAGTACATAAGATTTTGTACACCAACCCTAAGTACCTATAATCTATGATCAAATGAACAAAAAGAACTCCATTCAGTCATGCCAGCTCAAGATTGTCTCTTTTTTTTTTATTATTTATTACAAGTAGACCACGTTCATGTCCTAATTTATTTATTTAACCTAGTTTTATTATTCCAATGCTATTTAGGGAACATGTAGCTATGTTTACAACCAGGCACTTATTTAATTTTATGCATAATTCCCAGATAATCATTACTACTCTCCTTAATTTTTCAAAGTAATTATTGGATTTTCCTAATTTATTACTTTTTAAATTCGATCTTTTTTAAGACAACAGTATGTAAAATTAAAAAAAAAAGAATGATTAATATAATCTTCAAGTGGGTTTGTATAAGATGCAATCATCGTATCATTACCATGATGGGTACAACTTTCATGATTTGAAGCAAATGCCTTGGCATGATTAGGTTAGTGTTAATTAATTAATTAATTAAATTAATCATTCACCCATAAGATTATCATTCTAAATGATTAAACTATAATGTGCCATTACCTTATGTCCAACTCCCAATATTCTACACACATAATTTATATTATAGAAAAAGAAACTCTACCAACCAAACATACTCTCCAGACTAAATCCTCAATTTTATACACACCATCTTTTTTTGTCTTCCAAAAATGCCCCTGTCATCCGCACGTGAAAACATAATTGACCATGGGTATGAATGTCAATAAATTGTAAATTTTATAATCCAAATTGCTAAAGTGAATCGTGCATGCAAATGCACGTGCAATCCAACTATTAGTGCTTAACAAACATCGACTATTCATCGAAGCAACGATTCGCATTACCGTTAATCACATGGTTACCAGCTCAGCCGGTCACATGCTGGGTGGAGATTGCGGGTCCCGCTCAAACAAAGGCTTCGACACGGAAATCTAAGCTAAAGCTGGATTTGTTTCAACTTTCCTAATTGGTTGCACATGCACGTGTGGGATATCCCCTTCATCAACGGCTGGAGTTGTTTATTCATCATCCGACGGATATTAATAAGCCGTACGTGCGGTTACCGACTGTGCCGGTTAGGAAGGTGAGGAGGAAGGATAGTGCGCGGAGGATGCCATTTGGTTGCTTTATAAAAATAGTATTAGAGAAAGGAAATGATGATGAGGAGAGGGGTTTGACGGTTGACCGTATCCAGCAAAGACATAGTAACTTTGACCGAAGGTGCACGTGCGGGTTTTAGGACACACGTGTGCTTTGCTGTCTTTGGGTTGTACAATAGGTGGTGAGCCACGTCGGACCCACATGCGCGGTAATAACGGATGTGCAAGTTGGTTAATGGATCCAATTACTGAATTGCCATTTTCTTCTTTGCTTTTATTTATAAAATAATAATTTTTTTAATATAATGTGAATACATAATTATTTTTTTTAATAAAAGATATGTATTTTTTAGCACTATATAAAATTAGACTATATACATTATTAACTTTTTATAATTTTTATTAAAATACATAATTAAGTTATTAAATTTAAGTGTCGTCCTATAATAACCTAGGGGGCTCTTTTCAATTTGCTCGTTGAAATAAAATCAACGTTTTAGATTATTAATTTATCAATTGTGGAGATAATTTTAGAAACATAATTACCAAACCAATCAATGTATGTTTAAGTTTACAAGTATAACTAATTTTAAATCATCAACAATGGAGTGAATGGATTGGAATAAATATTTTAAATCATAGATATAATTGCATATGTTTGATTTCAAAAATTAATAGATTGAAAGGGAGATAGGTGTGGTTTTCAATCATATCTATTGCTAATTAATAGACTGAGGAGAAATAAGAAACATAAAAGTACTGATCATAACAGGAATCAAAGAGAATTTGAAAAAAAATACAACTTACGAAAAGTTTCATATAAGTGCGTAGCATAAAATAAAAATACATCACCTAAAATTCCACATATGAATTTTTAAAAACACAATTTAAATATTTTGTTTTCTTATCTTATTCATTTCTTGATTTCTACAATTGATTCATTTGCATTACAGTAAATATCTCTCCCTCTCATCATGTTGTGTCATGTGAATGATAAAACATATTATTTTAGTACATATTTTTTTATAGTCATACTAATTAAATAATAACGGATAACATATAAAAATAGGATCCGGTAATAATATGATATAATATATAGGGATTTAAAAAAGTCATGCGAATCTTTTCATTTGATCGGATCTGACAGTAGGAAGTTCGATATATGTCGTATGAAGATCATACACCTAACACCCTTGATTTTACCAAAATCCATAGTGGACAGACAGATCACTTCAAAACTCATAGCAATAAACAGGAATTAAATACTGATATTATCGATCTTAGTGACTTAAAGGATTCCACCTCGATATAAACCAAGTTAGTCGAGCTCAACTTGATAAGATTGGAGTAGATCGTTGATCTTTTGCATACCAATCGTCTCCTTAGTACAATACCGGAATTATATGCGCATACGGTAAGTATAAACTAGCATGCTCTTTATTTATTATTCTGTCATCCATCATTAATGTGTCGTCTGACACACCTGTAAAGAAGCATCTCTGTTCAGTTCGATGGGGATATGGTACAAGGGGTGAACTCTCTCTCCCACACAAAAAAAAACCTATAACTCTCGAAAGCTTTCCTTTATTTTCTCTTTTATGTTTTATCTCTCTTGATACCATTAAAAAGTCTCATATCTGATTTGAGCATTAGAGGATTTTTATCGGGGCATCCCGATAAATCTCTGATACTTTTTTCCCCATATTTTACAAGTTATTTCCTTAAAATCGAATATGGAGGAATCCAAATAAAATTTCAAAGGCATTCTCTTATGATCAAACTAATTACAGTTCATTGACTTTGTGAATAAATCAAATCACAATCCAGATATCCACATTTGATAATCTCGCTAAATTTAAATTTATCAATAACGGTCAAAATATAATGTAATTAGTTTATATTCATCTTTAATATAGAAAATATATCATATTTTGAATTTGAGTATTTCTATCGATTATTGTAATATATTTACCTTTCTTATAATTATTTTTATCAGTAAATCAAACTCCTTCTTTAAAATTGTGTAACAATCGTGTAACGGAAAAATCCAAATAAAATTTTAAAGTTATTATCCTCTCATTAAATCAATCACAATTCATTAACTTTTTATTAAATAAACCACAATCCAAATGTTTATATTATCGTTGGATTTCGATTTATCAGTAATAACCAAAATTTAGTGTAATTAATTTTTATTCACCTTTAATATAGAAAATATACCAAAATATTGAATTGAGTATTTCTATCTATTATTATAATATATTTACTAATCTTATAAGAAAATGAAAAAACTATCTTTCCATCTTTGTGCTCTGCCATTGTACTTGATGCTCTTTTTCTATTCTAAAGTTTAAAAGATATCTTCCACACTCTCTCTACATAAAAAGTAAAAAAGAGATTTTTGCTTTTTTTTTTTATTTTTAAATAACATATAACCTGGAAGAGTATTTTTAAAAAAAAAGGAAGAGTAAACTTGTATTGGGTGTAAAACAAAAACCAAGAAAAAAATTAAATTATTGAGAATGATTTTTAAACAACATAGAAAGTTGATGTGAAGTTAGTCATGACCAATATGTTCTTCTAAAATTGAATAAAAATAGTTTACTTATAAAAAAATATTTTCAGAAAAAGATATATTTATATTTTGTAACTTTAATGTTTAAAAATAAATAATGTTAAACAGATTTATTGTAAATTTGAAGCTCATAAATGATTATTTTTTTAAAAACAATCTGATTTTACCTTTTTTATAAAAATAAAAAACTTTATAAATTAATTTTCATGAATATTTAAAATATTTAAAAATGTAAAAGAATATAATATTCTAAAAATAGACGGAAAAATTAGAGATGAGTTGAAGGCATTGAATGAATGATTAAAGGAATATGGTTGGTGGGTAGCAAGTTGCAAAGAAGATCAAAGGAAAAGGAACGTTAAGATTCCCCATGATGATCAAAGGACGAGACCAACACAATGACAAGTCTAATCAAAGGGTAGATCTACAACTACAACAAAAAATATGGGTCCCACAAATAAGGAGAGGGGGGAACCTCAAACTCTGTCTCTTCCCATATAATTCCACTACCCAAATGATTGAACGTTGTTGGATTACATATGCAATAAAGGACAACATGGTAATTGTCTGATTGAAACAACTGCGAGGGTCCTCCTTCACGTGACTCTCACATGAACAATTCCCTCCCACGAAATTAAGGTGAAGGGTCCTTGTCCCTCATGGTATCCTCCGATTATCTAGTTACAATAATAATACATAATATTTCCCATCACTCAAATCACATTTCAATTTAAAATTACTTTTAATCGGTTAACATACTAATTTTTAATAATTTAAATATTCACTTTTATGTATTTAAATAAATGTAATTGGCTATTACTATAAAAATAATTTATTTATTTAAACTAAAAAAAAAGAAAAACAAAGTGAAGGGTCAGTTTTACAATTATGGAGAATTTTTTTTTAAAAAAAAGGAAAAATAACAAAAAGAATGAATGAGGGTGGGAGAGGATAAGGTGGGAGTTGAGAAGCAAAAACAAAGTCCAAGGGGCCAAGTTCACGTGCACATCACATGGAGATAGAGCCTCGTACGGCTAAGCCAAAAATTAATTAGGCCCATGATAGGAAATTGTCCCCTTGTGTATATAATTATTGGAGATTATATAACGGGGACACGTGGGACACCTATCACTCTCCTCGTGGGGACACCCACAATCATCACCCGACATTTTGTCTCTCATCATCATCATCATATCATACTCCCCCACTCATCACTTCCTGGTCATTGCCTTTGTTTCACATCCCAACCATGGTGCGTGCGTTTCACCAAAGGTTTCTGATGGGTTTTTGCTATCCTTTGACACCGTTAGATGGAGAGTGGTAAGCCTGTGAGACTTCTAAATTTGGATATGTTTTTGTTCATTTTTTACTGTGCGACTCAGGCAACTATAGCATTATTAGTCTAGTTATTGGAAGCAACTAGGTAGGAGGGAAAAAACAAAAAAAAAAAAACCAGGAAGGAACCTTGTTTAATGCTTAGTCACATTACTTGATAATTATAGATTCTTTTAAGAATGTGTTTTTTAATATATAAATATTGATATTTACAATTTACTCTCTTAATTAATTCGATTTCGTATTAAATATATATATTAAAAGTATTTAATGTTTAATTCTCAAATTATGGGTCCAGAGCTGTATTTTTAACAGAACTTATAGAAAATATATATTTTAATAAAATTTATAGAAAATATAAGTGTAAAAATTATATATAAAAAAATAAATTGTAAAGCTTAATGGACCATGACCCTCCAATCATACAAGTAGTTCTCGCATCTAATAAAATAGGTTTAAATTATTTGCATTCACTATTTTAGAAAAATATAAAATTAATTATTATTATTATTTAATACATATAAGGGTAGATTTTTTTTAAAAATAATATTCATTGATATTATTTTTAAAGCAGACATATAATTTTAAATAAATAATTTTTTAAAAAATAACAGATAAAAATGACATAGCTAAATCTTCAAATCTATACTTTATTGTCTTAACTCTCTTTTTATTCATATGTATATAGCATAAAATATTTAACTAATTACTGCATACCTTCATTTACTTGGGATTTTCAAATTATGGGTTTACAAAGCTCATTTAAATGTAAATCTATAAGGTAAAGTAGGACTAAAAATAATTATTGTTATTAAAAAATAAAAATTAATAACAAAAAAATTAATTAAATTATTAATAAAATAAATTATAAATCATTTGTGAACTATATAAAATATTAATTATAAATATAGAGAGAGAAATTTAAAGAGCGAGTGGAGGATGTTGTTTATCTTGACCACTCCTCCAACCGCGATTTTTTAGGTTGTGTAGTTTTTGAATGTGTCCTATTTTGAGAGGTGGTGTCTTTGCGGATTTGTGTGATGGTTTTGTGGTGGTTTATTTTGATTAGTTTGACTTTAGTTTGTTTGTAGTGGTCGGTGTTGAGACTTGTTTCAAATCTTTTTTTTGATATTTTATCAATTACTGGTTGAATGGGTAGGATTCAGTATTCCTGTAAATTTTTTTAATTGATTGTTGTTTCAGACGATATAATGAGTGAATTGATCGACGTTCTAAGTTCGAATGTAAAATATATTATTCAGACTGTTTTATAATTATTCGAGACTAAATTCACTATATTATCATTGTATTTACTTTTGATATTTGTCACTGACGTTTACTCTAATAAGTCTAGTAAATGTTAGATATGTCTTTCGTTTTTACTGATGTTCATTCTTCTTAGCATTTTAAGAATGCATTCCTTTTTATTTGACTTTTGACTGTGAGATGTATGTGGCTTTTTGTCTTCACATGCATAGCATCCGCAGTTGATGTCCTTTCTCATTTGTGCTTGTCAACAACGTCGAAGAAAATGAAGCGATAGATGTTTTCTGAAAGTTTCTATGAACTGTTCATACTCTTGGACTAAGTTCTTTGGACTTTATTCTCTTGAATCGAATTGGCTTTATATTTAGGGGTTCTGTTGGTTTTTAATGCAAATCATCTTCGTATAATAATAAAAAAAAATTATAAAGCGTTAACTATTAAATTATCTAATAGTTTCCTTTCTTACAGTGAAATGGGTAAAAAGGGGTCACAAGAAATGGCAGCACCAATAATTGATTTTGTCTGTAGGTTAGGGTTTTGGCCTTAGAATTGAAGAAGAAAGTGGCAAGGCATGGGGTCATTATTAGAAACACAAGGAAAAATGGTAAGTGGTTTTGATCCTATTCCCTATAAAGTGCAACTAAAGGGGAAAAAAAAGTCAAAATAGAAATGATGACTCCATTTTACCACTGAACCTCAAGGCCTGCCTCTGCCCTTTCTTCCCCCATCTATTTAATTATCTATTTTTTCATGTCTCATTTTCCTTTTCATGTGATGAGATGATATCATAACATATATAATATATATTCAACATAATCATGTACCACACCACTCACCCCACTTGACTGTGATTATCATGTAAAATGTGTTCACTCCAAATCATACAATAATTTCAAAGTTTGAAAAAAAAATTTCACTTTGATAATTAATTATAATCACATAAATTTAAAAAATAGAACTTTCCAGATATTTTATATTTAAAAAATTTACAAATTAACCCTTTTTAGTGTGAATGAGGATTTGAAAGAGAGAACGGTCAATGGAAAATGGAAGGAGAAAGGGACCCAACAATTGAAATATTGAATGACGCATTCCTAACCTAATGATTCAAAGACCCGACAAGAAACTATAATATTGGGTGTTCAAAGGAAATTTTCAATTAGGTTAAACAAAAAACTTGAGTATGGGAAAAGAAAATGTAATAATAACAAATTGTAATAATTACTTCATTTGTGAATGATTAAAGCCTGCCCTTTTCTCAAATAAATAAATAACTTAACGATTATTACTATCATTAGTCAAGGAGAGTGGGAACACGCGCCAGAGGGGGGAGGGAGAGAGAGAGAGAAAGAGGAGATCAAATGATTGTTAAGAAGTGGTTGGTCGGGGCAAGGAGGGACAAGATGACACGCACAACTTTGTTGTTGGAGTGTAAGGGTGGGGCCCACCGGGAGGGAGTTAAAAGTTAAAAGAGACACAGTGGGGTCCACAAGGAGTGTGAGGCACGTGTCTCCAGGCAAGACATGTTGGTCCACGTGAGTTCGAGGGCATAGGCAAGAGCGGGTTTTCTTCCACGCTTCCCCTTATTTCCCGCACCCTCTCATCCCACGTGAACCCCACTCTCCACTGTCTCCTTTCCCTTTCTCTCTCCTCACCAGGTAACTACAGCTTTATTGCTTGTTTCTTTCTCTCGACTCTGTTTGGCTCAGCTGCGAGCCGGTCATTTTACCTTAATGGAGAGTATTATTATAAATGAAATTTCAAATCTGAAAATAATACGAAAAAAAAATAAAATATTTTAATTGTGGAAGTAATTCATTTTATGAATTTCGCTATAAATATGCAAATTTTTATTATATTAATTGTAAGTTTAAATACTGCCAAATTATGCCTAAACTGAATTACTGTGATAACTGAACCAGCCATTAGATCTTAGAAAATATTAGGCACTCTCTGCACTACTCGTCAGCAACACGCTTCGGAAGGAAAACGAGGGAATCAATTTACTTGGTAGTGGTGTGGGAAGCACGCGCTCTGTATGGCCACAAGGAATTGCATCCTGTCAGATGAATAGTGTTCCTTTTTTTTTTAATTACAAAATAGATAGAAAAAAAGAAAAGTTTAAGAAAGCGAGCGTTTTTTGTCCGGTAAAAGCCTCTCCCCCTCGTGCCAATGGCATGAGAAAAAGATTTTCCAAAAAGAAAGATAAGGGGAGGGGGGAGGGGGGAGGCGGGGGTGGGGGTGGTGGGGGATACGCGGGACCCACATTCATGATCAAAACAAAAGTTGATCTGTCTGCTTCCAATCATCAACCATCCACTCTTGATTTGATGGTTGTCTGGCTTAACTGGCTTTGGCCTAATTATGGAATTACAACAGGATAGCATGACCCCACCAACTCTGAGATTTTATCCTGGCCGTTGGTTAATTCGATCGGAGCCGTTGGTATTGTATTGAATTGAGGGAATGAGCTTATTGGGTGATGATTTCAGGTATGAAGTGGTCCACTTGGTTAATGATATAGATTCATCCTGATACGCATCTTGATTTTTGCTCTGCTGGGATATGGGACTGGAATTTAGGGGTCTGAATCATAATTTTCTTCTTTTTTCTGTATCAAATTATTATTTTTATTTTTAATATTAATTATTCATGAAGACTTTAATTCAATCTAGACTGAACAACTTGCATTAATTTGGAATTGATGGGCTGCCCTTTTTTCCGCTAACCAGCTAAATTTCTTACATAGTTTTATGACGTCGATTGTCAATTTTTACATTATAGTAAATCTCATGATACGACAAAACAATGTCGACTCCTAGTATTTTAATTTTTAAATTAAAAAATATTGAATTTTATAAAAAAAAATATATACGTGGTAAAATTTAAATGTTTAAATATAAAGTGATTTTTTTTCCTTTAAAAAACTTATAATAAGACAATAAAGCATGTATTTTTGGCGTGCATCTTTATTACATTGAGTTAGTTCCTTCTTAAATGAATGATGTTATTGAAGATATGATGGCACTTGAATTTGAACAAGGGACAAAGATCTTAGGAAATCCATGGGGTGCATGTCACTTTAATTATACTATTAATGAAAAGTTGAAAAAGTTAAAAATGTTAATAATTTATTGTAGGAAAAAGTAACTTCCATACATGGTTTTTTTTTACTAATTAGTCCATCATCTATTTAATATCTAAAATATTTAAATTTTATTTGGTTAGAATTAAATTAATTAATAAATTTTAAATTTTTAGGAAGCTGATACAATTCAACTTATTTAGTTTGCATATTTTTTTAACTTTTTGAGAATTTAAAAAAGATATATCTTTAAAATAAAGGGAAGTAACTAACTTATTTAAAAGTAAATAAGTTATTTTTTAAAAAGTAACAATTTTAATTAAAAATTAATTAATAATATTTATATTTTAAACTCATAATTCTTATGTATTTTTTTAGATTCTTAAATTTTAATTACAATTCGATAAAGGTAAATATTAATTAAAAAATTAAAAATAATTGTTAAATTACATATCATTTTTATGTCAATATTCAAAGCTCTTAAATTTACCATGGTTAAACAGTAGAGTTTAGGAAGGACGAAAGAGGGAGGATACTGGAGAGGTAAGGAAAAGAAAGTAACTAGAGTTGAGTATTATTATTATTATTATTATTATTATATGGGGAGGCAAAGGCCATGATTGAGATAATTGGCCTCCTGACACCATGTCATGATTGAAACTTATACACACGCCTCCTCCCCAATTTCTTTCTTCTTTCTATATAATCTCCCACGCCCCTCTCCTCCAAAACCCACCCTTCTCTCTTTCAACCCAAACCGCAGATCCTTCATATCTCTGCCTTCTTTTCTTTCTTTCCTTGCTGCACACAAACAACCAACTCTTTCTCGGATATACCTCTACTCGTGTAATAACATTTATTACTACCTGTTTTCTTAGCTTCTTGTTGGTAAACCAGGAAAATGACGGTTGAGAAAGAAGATTTGGGTTTGAGCTTAAGCTTGAGTTTTCCTCAAAATTACCATTCTTTGCAGCTCAATCTCATGCCTTCCCTTGTCCCATCTTCTCAAAGGCCTTCATGGAATGACACCTTAAGCCTTCCTTCTTCAGGTATGATTTTATTTCCTCCATCCTTTAGGGGGGAGTTCTAGATCTGCATGGCGTCAAGTTTCAGATCTACGCTTGCTTTTACCTCCACAAACTATTTTCGAGTTTTTTTCATTTCTCAACTACACTTTCTCGAGAAACAAACAGAGGATAAAGCTTTTTATGCTTTGAAAATTCTTCTCTTTTGTTTTTTCTTTTCAAACAACTTAAAATAAGCGTTCTTTTTTCTCTGTGCTTTTTCCGGGTTAAATCCCTTTTACAATTTAAATATATGGCCTTTTGTCAATCCTTTTCAGTTCACCTTTATTCCTTTGTACACAAAACCCTCTCTATGTTCTCTAGATCCGCGCCCCTTAAATTCAAGTAACGTTTATTCTGACCCATTTCTCGCATGCAGATCCAAACTCTGATTCATGCCGTGCCGACACGAGGTCCTTTCTGCGAGGAATTGACGTGAACCGGCTGCCATCAACAGCTGATTGCGAGGATGAAGCGGGTGTCTCATCCCCGAACAGTACGGTATCGAGTGTAAGTGGAAAGAGAAGCGAGAGGGAAGGGAATGGAGATGATCAAGACATGGAGAGAGATTGTTCTCGTGGAATCAGCGATGAAGAAGATGGCGATACCTCAAGAAAGAAGCTCAGGCTCTCCAAGGATCAGTCTGCTATCCTTGAAGAGAGCTTCAAAGAGCACAACACTCTCAATCCCGTAAGTTTCTTTTCCCTCTTTGCTAGGTTTTCTCAGCAAACAAACAATGAAACAGAAAAAGAAAATCTAGATTGGATTAGCATCTTCTAGGGGTGATTTGGTGATTAAACTAATGGACTTGTGGTTTTTGCCTTTTACAGAAGCAGAAGTTGGCATTGGCTAAGCAGCTGGGCCTGAGACCTAGACAAGTAGAGGTGTGGTTTCAGAACAGAAGGGCAAGGTGAGATAACATTCTATCTGTTGAATAATTTGTTTAAATCTGCCATTTTTAATAGTGTATAGCTTTTATTTACGTGTTGGAATGGGAAATTCTTTTACAGGACCAAGTTGAAGCAGACTGAGGTTGACTGTGAGTTCTTGAAGAGATGCTGTGAGAATCTAACCGAAGAAAACAGACGGTTGCAAAAGGAAGTTCAGGAACTGAGAGCACTGAAACTCTCCCCACAGTTCTACATGCAAATGACCCCACCCACCACCCTCACCATGTGCCCTTCATGTGAGCGTGTTGCTGTCCCACCATCCGCATCATCAACCGTCAATCCTCGGCCCCACCCACACATGGGCCCCACTCTCCACCACAGGCCCATCCCCATCAACCCGTGGGCCCCAGCTGCAGCTCCGTTTGATGCCCTGCGTCCTCGGTCGTGATTAAGAACCATAAAGAAGGACATTTTGGTCATTGGGACATGACATCGGAAGGGAAAAAAAAAAAGTTGCCGGGATGTGTACTGTGCGAAGGGGGCAAGAAGCAGCTGTAATAGCGTAGCTCATGCATATTTCTTGTGTTAAAAGTCATAGGTCTAAGATATGGTGGTTGTGGAGGGTGATTTGGTGGGTCTCCATGTTTTGTATTATTGACCCATCATCAATCTCGTTGAGCAAGGGTTTGACATATTAGTTTAATCTTTTTTTTAGTGCTAATTAGTTACTAATTAATTTGGATATGTAAAGTGCAAATCAATCTCTAATTAAATTATATTTTAACTGATTTAAGTCAAGCAAAGTGGTATTCTAGACTCTTGTGATGGTGTGAGAATTGAGAATCTCTCTCATTGTTTCTTGCAAGCTCTTGGTGGTGGCTGGTTATGGTGGGAAGTTTTACTCCCTAATTTCTGGGCGTGGGTTAGAAGTATTTGCAATGATCATGTTGGATAAAATTAAATGAATCCTTAATTTTTTTTTCTCTGTCTGCTCAGGTATGAAGTGTGGAAAACCTAATTAAGACATAAACCTGGTAGTTGTCGAAATTTTATACTTACTGGATCGAGCTAAGAATTTCCGAGTAAAACTTTGACATGTTTCTACTTTTTTTCCGTTTGATTTCTCAACCCCTCAATCAAAACGCAAGTTCTCCATCACGCCACCTTGGTTTTCAAGTTCTCTCTCTCCCTATTACCAAATCAAGCAAATAGTAATGAAGAAATTTCTGCCAAATAATACGATAATTGTGCGGGTGATATGCATCATTATTAGCATCAGTAACGTTAGAAATGAGAACAAAACTTTGTGGCTCATGAGATTTCAACATTGGAATGAGATCAACAAAACTTGGAGGGTATTTGGTTTAATTTTCTCACTCAACTAATAGTTATCTCTTTGATAAACTTTTTGAATAATTTCTAATTTTATAATTTTTTTATCTTCATATGATTAATAAGATTTTATTTTTATTAGGATAATATTATATATTAATTATAAAATTTTTATATTCAAATAAAGTTTAATATATTAATAAATTATTTATAAATATAAAACAAATAAAAAATATTATGATAATTACATAAATTGTAATGTTTATATATATATATATATAAAATTATATTTTCAAGAATTAATATATGTAAATTTATCCTATGATGAAAGTTAACATCAAAATGACAAGAACCTAAAAGCTTAATGTTACTGTAGATGGAAAGACATAAGGTAGGTCAACAAGTTGATGATCATCCTGTAGTTAGCTCATTCTAGCAAGACAACATTCATAAAAAGTTGATTAAACTCCATCTATTTGGATGAAGCCATCTGTCCCGTCACCTCTGATCAGTTAAACATTTACATCCCACCTAGAATACACAGTTACGCATAAACAATATTATTTTTTTTTTAAAAAAGAGAGTTTGATAATAAAATTATTAGTCGACCAGCATTTATGATTCGCCATGATTGCAGTGTCATGAAAAAACAGAAACCCACAGCAGTCAGTGCCAGAAAAGCTTCTGAATCGGGTCAGCAGCCACTCATGATGGACTGGGGTTGGGGCTCCTACTGAGAAATAAATATTCTAATAATTACGGTCTAGTTTGTATTCCTAACTAGTAAATGGGAAACCTTCCTCATGCTGTGAAGTGAAGATTGAGAAGAAACCAAGCAAAGCCCACCACCATATCTAAATGATTGGGCCATTAATATTTTCCCTTCATGCCCAGCAAGCCTTTGAGCTAATGACAAAAATAATTCTTCATAAAAAGAAGAAAAAAAAAAGAAAAAGAAGTGCAGCCTAAAGTTTCATTGTTCAGTCTGCAGGTGCAGGAAGCAAGCCTATTTCCCTCATTGCAGGTCGTAGCATTTCTCTGCACCGAGTGCAGTGGATTAATTTATGATATTCTGACACAAAAGAAGGGTAAAATAACTCGTAATTATTACAAAATATTTACCCAGTATTCAAAAGAAAAATTCTTGAATCATTATGTGAAATGTTTGTCCCAATTAATTTATCATTTTTTCATCATCTGTCGTGCAAACGTGAGAACAATTTCACTTGTTGGTGAATATTATCAGTTAAATGCTCTGGAGGGGTTCGTTAAAATATGGTTAGCTAGCCATGCAAAAGAGAGGGAAATAATAAATCAAATTGCATTTATAATAATTTGTTCATGTTTTTCTATGCTTCCTCTTCTTTTTTGGGAGCTCAGACCCATCTGCTTCAGCACATGAACCAGAAATGTTTTCCCAGATTTTCTTGAGCTCTAAATGAATAAGCAATCACATTGGTTCCCACAACATAATCTTTTGAACAATACATGAGAATTAATAATTGATGTACCATTAGCATGCAACCAGTGCAAAGTTCATCAACATTACAGGTTTGTATTTGGAAATTATCTTCATAATAGTTTTAATGTTTTAAATAAATTTAAGATTAATGGGTCACAGAATCAATTTGCACAAAAATCAAGTGGGATTTCACGAAACAACATCTATTCATTTTAATAATGCCAACCCACAAGAAGAAGAAAACATTGTATACCGAGCAATTCTTGTCCACTGTGAAATTATGTCCTAAGATTCTTGAAACCAAGTAAAATTATAAGCATAAAAATGAGATGAGCAAAAGTTTTTTGATCACCAATCCGAATTAATCCATCCTGTTAAGATTACCTTGAAGCCTTTCTACTTATTTGTCCACTCGATCTCTTGATAGACTCTATCCTTTGAAGCCGGATTTGCTCTCTGAATTTGGCTATGAATTCATCAGCTTTCTTGTCAACATCAGGCCCTCCATCACTTGCAGTTGAAGAAGCAGCTTCTTCATTGTTTGAACTAGCTGCAGTGCCAGTGCCTGTGCCTGTGCCTGAAACAAAACAATTTCCCACAATGTCATCGTCATCTTCGTCCTCAGTTTCCAAGTCCTCTTCTGATTCCGACACCAATTTTTCCACGAACTCTTCATTCTCTTCCTTTGGATACTCCCTGAAAGATGGCTGTGACATGAATGTGACTCTGTCTCGATTCAGTCTCTCTGTCTTGAATGATGACTGATCAAATCCTACAGTCTTTCTTCCTTCATTGAATCTTTTCTCTGACTTGGTATTGATCATATCATCAAATTCTTTCCCTGGATAGGAATCTTGGTTTCTTGTTGTCCGAACTGATGTTGGGATTGAGAAGCCACCGCCTCTATTCAATTCTTTTGTCTGGCTTGTATAACTTCGTTTCAAATCTTTCTCCCCCAAAATCTTGTCCCCACCATTAGTGGCACCGGAACTCGGTTTCATTGACTGTGTTTTTCGGATCAATTGTGGCAGGGGTGGTGGTGGAGGAGGAGGGGTTGGAGGGGACCTGTAAAAGCTCTTCTTCCTGACAAAATCCTCTGCACTTTTGCCTTCTGCCTCGGCTGCGAAAGAAGGTGAAGGTGAGAGCTTTCTCGGTGAAGATAAAGAAGGAGAGGGGGACAATTTGGGGGAAGAATTTGTTGAATTGGGCCGTGTTGATCGAGAAACTTTGGACCTGAAAGACTTATTGAATTCGGGTTCTTCCATGGACGGAAATGGAGCATACATATGAGGACTGTCATCTTCTTCTTTTGTTTCTTTCATTTCCATTCTTCCAGATCTTGATCTCCATGGAATTGGAGAAGGAAGGACCACATTATCCTTCAGCTTCTCCTCCAAATCTTGATGATGCGAGCTACCAAATTCCCCATTTCTGCTTTTAACTGAATTGCTCGAAATTCTTTTAGAACCCAAATTAGAACTAGACCTACTAATAGAAGCAAAAACACCAGAAGAAGAAGATTCCTTACTAGTTTCATTACCATCTGCTTCCAAAACACGCGACTTTAAGCTCCTAACAGGCAACAAAAGTGGTTTTTCACCGATTCTTGAACTGGCACCTCTCTGTTCTTGATTAAGAACAGAATTTTCGTCAGCTACAACAACCACAGGTTCATTCCTGTAGCACTGATTATTCCATGTTTGGATGGTGCTGCCATCAGACCTTGAAGGGCTGTCAGCTTCATCATCGAAAACTGAAGAAACCTGAAGGAATCTAGAGACATAAGATTGAGCATTATCAAATTTTGAGAGGTTGTTATTATCCTTTTCAGCTTCGTCATTTCTTCGGCTAAACAGGCCATAAGAAACGGCTATACCAACAAAAATAAGGTGGAGAAACTCCCAGCCTCTAGTGTTTAGTGTTTGGTTGATGAATTCAGGAGCTTGTGAAGGGAAAAGTAGGAGTATGACTAAGAAGATGGTCACTACAAGAGCTTTGTAGAGGAAATGAGAGTAAAACTTACTTGGGTTAGTTGCTTGGTTTTGTTGTTGGTATTTGGTGTTGTAGTTTGTTTCCTCCATTGAAGAGGCAAGAGAAGAACTTTTGGTGATTATTTTTGGATGTTAAAGAAGAAGAAGAAGAAGGGAAGAGAAGACTTGAGGGTTAAGCAAAGGAGAAAAAATAAAAGTTTTGGGGAGATGAGAACAAACTTGAAGCTTTGCATTGGTATGCTTTTAACGCTTGTTTGCAGATGACACCATTGGAGGGTTCTTTATTCTCTCTCTAAATCTAAACCTAAATCTAATTCTAAATTCTATTTACTGAATGGAATTTTATTGACTCACATTGTTCCTTGTGTCCTTTTCCTTTTTTCCTTTTTCTTCTTGGGAAAGTGGTTTGGTATTTGATGGAGATGAGATGTTCTTAGAACTCTCTAGGCTGCCCTAATTGATACCAGACCACTGGAGTTTTATGCAAAACTAGTTTTAACATTGCTTTAATTGGTGACCACAATCTGAAAGTAGGCAAGGGCAAGGCTTTTCTGAATCTAAATGACTTGGCTTCATGCATTTACATGCATGCTTGCTCACTTTGTATCAGGATTGTCAGATAGCAGGAAAAAAAGCAAGTGATTTTTTGTAACAGTGGTCCAATTATGGTAAACTTTTGTTAGTATTCAACAATTCCGTTTCTAATTTTTATGACAATGGTGAAAAATATAAGAAGAAAGGATTGGGCAATCAAATTGGAGAGGCATCAGAGCAACTGGAGGAATATTGAAAGAGGGTATTGTGGGAAATGTGGATATAAAGTGGGGGGCAAATAGGTTGCGTGGATGCTGAGAAGGAGGATTCTTCTTTTGGACTCTGCACGCTAGCTTTTTTGTGGAGGTCATCAAATACGAGAAGGTAATGTTTGTTTGCAACTTTGCAGGGGAATGCTTTCCTTTGTCTTCCCTCCTTGACAATCTTCTTTCCATTTACTTAACTCTAGTCATTTCTTCATCATATGCAAGGTTGGAATATTAGGACTGTTCATTTAATTATTTATTAACAATTTTTTTTTTAAATTTTGTTCTTCTAATGTTGAATGGGTTTCTTTCCATGAGTAAAAGCATCTAATATTCTTTTTAAAAAAATCCTAATATATTCTCATGATGAGGTAAAATTCCAAAACTTGAACCAAATATATTATTCGATTCTTCTAATCCAAAAACTGAGAAGAATTTCTGCCCTTTAATCTCTGTGTTTTATGCCCCAGAAATGGATTATAAATTAAGCATAAATAAGAAAATATATTAATAAATTTCTTTCCCCAGCAACAGAGACTGGCCAAGATTCTCTCTATGGTTGAAGTAAAGAAATATATAAAATCCCTCCTGGAAGCTATCTGTCCGTTGAAGAAGAGTGCGTTTTGGTTGACTGACATGGAAGATTATGACTAATTTGTAAGACTTTGGCTTGCAGCTTCTTCCTCTAAATAAATAAAGAAAGAAAGAAAACCTTAAAAGATCATAATCCTCATTAAATGAACTAGATTGATAACTAAGACAATCTTTATTTTTCTCAAAATTGTGGCCGAAAGTTATCTACATTGCAAAGGTTTCCAGACAATGGATCAGATTCCAGCCTTTTTTTTTTTTTTTAATTTGCCAAAGGAAAGAAGCACTTCTGCCTACCCTTTCACCTTAAATATATCAAACTTGAAAAAAGTCGCAAAGCATTTGGAGTAATGTTTTTCCTGCTCATTCATTCATGGCATTGTTTACTTTTTGACTTTCACTCTTTATTTGAAAAATGTCCATATGGGGTTTGGACATTCTTAATTTCATAATATCTTTTCATTTTATGATTTCATTTATGTATGCTGATGTTATATAAAGTATACAACTACATGTTGATTAATATAAATTAAAAGTAAAAAAAAATATTAAAATAAATAAAATAAAATTTATTAATAGTTTTAATTCTATAAAAGTATAATAATTTATCTAAGTATTCTCTTGATGATTATTTTTTTTTCATATATTAGTATTAAATAACGGAGAATTAAAGAGACTATATAAATGGAAAATAAAAATTAATATTAACTTAAAATTCTCAAAATGACATATAATTGATATAATTTTTTTTAAAAAAACTACAAGTATTGTGGATGGAGATAATATTTTCACACATTTCATAAATGATTAAAAAACTAATACTTATACCAGCACATACTCTCCTTAATTTCACTCAAATAAAAATATGAAAATTTACATAATTTTTAGTAAAAATGATAATAATAATAATTATTATTATTAGAATTAACGATAACAAAACTCATCATTTTCCTATTTTTATAATTTCACTTTATTTTTTTTATGATTCACTAATTAAATTCACATTTTTATATTTATTCTAATTATATTCTACTCTTAAATTTTTCGTTCGAAATTAATGGAATTGTCACGTTATTTAATACGCCTTTATTCCATCATTCTACGACATCACTAAAATTTAGAGTACAATTAATTATAACTTAAAAGATTAAATTTAATTAGTAAATTATTAAATATTAGGTACAATTATAATTTTTCAAAAGTTAGAGTTTTTTTAATTATTTTTTTAAAATTAAAATTTATAATATTAAAAAAATAATTTACATTAATAATATTATTATAAATTTCTTAATTTTATGAATGATTTAGTATATTAATTTATTTTAATTTAATCTAAATTAATCCATATCTTTATTTTTTTGAATTTATATTAATTATCCTTATAGTTTAAAAACAGGTTAATAATATATATTAATTATATTTTATAATATATGATGCGATAAAAAAATAGAAGTGTATTGTAATTGATTATATCCATAAAATAGAAAATATGAGGTGGTGGTGAATACTTACGACAACCGTTTAATGCATAAATTAGTGTTAAATGAGATGAATTGTTTAAAATTTTAGTGTGAAATATAAAATTAATTTAAAATTATATTTCGGATAATATATTTTTAAGAATATAAAATAATAAAATAGTTATAATTATTTTTTAATATATATTTTAAAATAATATTTTTTCCTTTTAATTATATTATTAATTATGTATTTTTTTAAATTATAATAATATTATTATTAGTGTGAATTAAATTAAAATAAAATTAATATACTAAATCATTAATAAAATTAAAAAAATTATAATAATATTAAAAATTATTTTTTAATATTACTAATTTTAATTTTTAAAAAAATAATAAAAAATTTTCTAACTTTTTTAAAATTTATGATTACCCCTAAATTTTAAAAATTTACCAATTAAATTATACTTTAATTGTAACTATCTGTATCTGAATTTAACTGACATGAAAATGGCAGATTAGATGATAGTGATAATTTTTTAATTCTAACTAAAAATTTAATGTCAGAATATAAATCTAATATCAGAATATAATTGAAATAAATATAAAAATATGAAATTTAATTAATAAATCATAAAAAAATGAGTGCAATTACAAAATTAGAAAAAGTATGAGTTTTTTTTTATCATTACCTCTTATTATTATTTATAGTTAATGTGGGCTTTGTTGGGCCGGGCTGCGCCAGTACCCAGGCCCGTGAAAATGGTTTCTTACTGTGCTAATATGTCATGGTGCTGCTCCATCTGAAAAAAGAAAAGGTATGGTGCCGAGTGCTGACTCGGCCAAACTACTCCGAGTTCGGGCTGGGGACTCGCAATCGGACTGCTTTCTTTCTCCCCATCTAATGTTTCCAGGTACTGCCATTTTTGTTCCTTTGTTGTAAGTTTAGGGTCGCAGATTTTTATTTTTCAATCCGAAGCCGCCGAATCACTTTAAACCCATGTCCAGATCTTCATTCACTCGATTTTTCTCGCTCTCTGTCACACCCATAATCCCCAAAGTTTCCGCTTCACACTTCACCGCTTCTTTGCCAGATAAAATTTACGCCCTTTTGCAGAGGAATCCGGAAAACGCTGAGAGAGCTCTGAATTCGATCAAAGCTAAATTGGATGCCGCGTGTGTCAATGAGGTCTTAAACAAATGCTCCCGAAACGATTCTCAAATTGGTCTTCGATTTTTTATCTGGGCTGGTTATCAATCAAATTATAGGCATAGTTCTTTTATGTATGGTAAAGCTTGTCAACTGTTTAAGATTAAGCAAAATCCACGAGTTGTTCTGGATTTAGTCCAGACTTTTAAGGTACGGAATTGTCTGGTTAATGTTAAGACATTTAAGGTCGTTTTGAATTTGTGTAAAGAGGGTAGGCTTGCAGACGAGGCCCTCGTGTTACTGAGGAAAATGCCAGAATTTGATATACGGGCGGATACTAATGCCTATAACATTGTCATTAAGTTGTTTTGTGATAAGGGCGATATGAATATGGCTCAAAAACTGATGGGAGAGATGGGTTTGATTGATCTTTATCCGGATATGGTCACACATATGTCTATGCTTAAAGGGTTTTGCGATGTAGGCAAGCTGAATGAGGCTTATAGTTTGTTTAAAGTTATGAAGGCCCATGGTTGTGCGCCTAATGTGGTGGCATATTCAACACTTATTGATGGTATTTGTAGGTTTGGGAGTGTGGAGAGGGCATTGGAGTTGTTAGGGGAGATGGAGAAGGAGGGTGGGGATTGTAGTCCAAATATTCTTACTTACACCTCTTTGGTGCAGGGTTTATGTGAGAAGGGTAGGACAATGGATGCATTTGCAGTTTTGGATAGAATGGAGGCTTTTGGTTGTGCTCCAAATCGTGTCACAGTTAGTACTTTGCTCAAAGGTCTTTGTGTGGAAGGCCATCTAGAGGAGGCCTATAAGTTGATTGATAGAGTTGTCATAGGAGGTAGTGTTTCATACAGTGATTGCTATAGTTCTCTCGTTGTGTGTTTGATAAGGATTAAGAAAATTGAAGAGGCAGAGAAACTCTTTAGGAGGATTCTAGTTAGCGGAGTGAAACCTGATGGTTTGGCATGCAGTGTCATGATTAAGGAGCTCTGCTTAAAAAACCGGGTGCTTGATGGGTACTGCTTATATGAAGAAACTGAGATGATAGGATGCTTGCCTACCATTGATTCTGATATCTATTCTATTCTTTTAGTTGGTCTTTATCAACAAGGCTACTCAGCAGAAGCTGCAAAGCTTGCAAGGACAATGCTTGAAAAAAGAATACCTCTAAAACCTCCTTATGTTGATGAAGCAGTTGAACACCTGAAGAAATCTGGGGATAAGGAGCTAGCTGTTGATTTGGCTAACATTGGAATGTAATGCACAACAAAAGATGAATTTTACTTTCTTTCGAGACCCTTATTGGATATACTAGAGTAGAATATTCTATACTTAATCATCGATTCTCTGAAGTGGGAAGAAATTATGATATTAAAGAGTATTAATTTTTGAAAATATTGATGTTGCACCTTATTTTGTTCCATTTTATATTGTGGGACTTTGGAAGTGAACTTTGGCAGTCATCACTCGCTGTTTACTTGAGACGAATTTGAGAGTACTCTTGATTCCAGAATAAAAATCTGTGTCATGGGCCAGCTGCAGTTCATGTGATTCTTTCCCAGCAGGTATACATTGGTAATTAGATACTAGATAATTACTTGCAAAATTGTAAATGGATTGTTGCTGAAGCTGAAAATTTATTGCGGTGTTACTTCAGCCTTATAATAAATGGCAAATGGCTTTTCATTTTGTCTTTTGAGGAGGTTGTAGTTAATTTTGTTTTCAAGATAATGTTAGCCATTTGGCATATGTGTAAAGCTATTTTTCCCTGGTTGCTTACAATCTGATTGAATGCAAAATAATATATCTGGTGAAATGTTCCAGTTGCAGCTATTTCTCTTCTAGTTTCTGTGAGGAAGAAAATGTGAATCTGTTCTTGGGCTGGGGGGCTCATCACTGTTGACATTCAGGATACATTAATTGAAACTTTAAGATCTCAATGTATAAGCACTGATCCATTTGAAAATTATCCTCAGCTTTGGAGTTTATCATAGTGGTGAAAAGGGATGAGTGAATGTTGGTGAAGTGAAAGTTCCAGCTATAGAAAGCCCAAAAGTGGTTCAAAGAAATATAGTGGGAATATGCAATTTACTTAAAAAGAGTTTCTATTCTGAGGATGGGAAGGAAGATCCTTTAAATACATTTACCTTTTGTTTTTATATTTCTCACCAGCCAGTAAGGTGTCTATCGTCTGTGCAGTAGGAGGAATCTCAAACTTTAATCGGCACATATCATTTTTTTTTCTGCTTTGTTAATTTGTTGGCTTTTGTTTCCTTTAGCATTATAAATCAATTAATTCAAACCAAAAAGCAAGACCTTATTGAGTTTGTGGGTTTAACTTTTAAATTGATATTGAAATGTGGAGAACGTTTCTATTATTTGTAGCCTGACTATGCTGCATCTTGATAATGACTGCACGAAAGAGTTTGTAATTTGCAGTGTTAACTCTTCCATTTTCTTTCAAAATTAAGGGAAGACAGATTAAACTTTTTTTTTTTAAACAATTTTAACCTTAGCTTCACTTCAATGGATGGCACCTTGAAGCTGTTAACATCTTCTTTCTTCTTTGGTATTTATTTGTTCCTTTGACTATAAGTTTGCTGTTAGTCATCCACAAGTAAGGTGTGTATTATAACTGCAAAAATTGACTTCATAGGAAGGAATATTGGTCCTGGAGTTATTTGAAATTTAGTGTTTATGTAGCAAGTGCTCATCCTTTCTTGCTGCAGTACCTGTGTCGCAGTTTGAATCAAATCATCTGCAATGATTTTAATTTTTTTTTTTTTTTAATTTCACAAACATGTACACCATTATAGGATTTGCACCAGTGCTCTCTATGATTTCCATATATAGGAGAGAAAGTTTAGATTCTAATTACTTGTGAAGTATTGTCTTTTTCATTCTGATGAATGAGATCAGACCAAAAATTTAGTAGGGCTCTGGAAATCCTTAGTGAAGTAATGTAGCCAAATTGGTGTGCCTTGTGTGCTTAAGTCCTGGTGCCTGGTAAGTGGTAAGCACCAAGAGAAAGGGAGGTGAACAAGTCATCCATGATGATCAAACTCTACATGAGCAGGCATGCCATCAAATATTCATTAGGAATAATGTAGCCATCGCTTTTGGAATAATGTATTTGTTTCGGAATATGGAAAATGTTTATGGTCCCTGGTTTTGATTTTCTTGTATATGGATCTTTTCAAAATTCGTTAGGTTAAAAGGCATAGGATTCTCAATGTTTGTGAGATCTGGTCCTTTGGTATTTTCATCCTTGGAATTACTCATTCTAACACACCTTTTCATTAAGAAGGATAGATCCGGAGAGGCTTCGTGTGAAAGCAGTTATACATTTTCAATTTACTAAAGCTGCTGCACTTTTGGGAATTTGTAATTCGTGACATTGTAATAGTCCTGTAGATAAGTTGTATTATGCATATTTGCTTCATTTGCTGGATGAGATACTGTGGATGCTTCAATTGAATGCCAAATTGCCATTGTGAAATAGTTTTCATGTTAGACATTTGTATTTGTACTGAACTGAATGCAACAATATATTAGTTGCTGTTTTTCTTGTAAAAGTTCATTTAAGAGGGTTAATTAAGAGAGTACAATCTCAATAGCCATGTTGCTACTTGAATGGATTTTCTACAAATATTCCAGGATGTGATGTGCGCTTCAATTGGGTCCTCCAATGTCTACTTTGCCTTTTTCTTTTTGTTTGTTCTTTATTTGTATTATGATGTTCATGGAGGATCATATTCTTGGAAGTCATATCATATCTTTTCACTGTTGATTTCACTCTGTTTGGAATAAATAATTTGCAATAGTTCAATTAATTTTTACACTCTTATATATGGATTTTATTTCTTTTAAAATGATTTTTTTTTTAAAGTTGAAAACAAAAATAAAGTCTTTTATTATGATTATAAGATTGGGAAAGAAAAATTAGTTGAATTGAATTTTGTAATTTGCTTGATTTTAAATTGGGGAATGTAAATGTTGATGAGCGTGTAGCAGTTCTCCTGATGGAAATGTACTAGTGGGTGATGTTCTGATAGGATCTTCAGGTGTGAAATTATTGTTTGTTCATTTATTTACTTTGATTTGCGACTATAAGGAATAGTATGTCTGCTTGTTTATGGCAGAAAGGGACCCTTATGCTGATGCTGTTTAAGCAGAAACTACAACGCTTTCATCACTACCACTACCAGTATTTCCTGGCTCTGAAAGAATGGGCGGTTGCATTATTGAATAGAGGGGAGATTCTTTTTGTTTTTTGGAAGCAAGACATTGGATTGGAGCTTGGACTCATTCTGATTTCTCAGAATACGCTTAAGCTCCCACAGCCCTTTTGTTGCTCTAATTCATGTAATATACTCAAGTCAAGAGATCTCAGGTTATTAATTTTAATATAGTAGATTACCGAGTTATTATATGTATAAAAAATGTGTAGATTTGTAATTATTTAGAAAAGAAAATTAATAATTATAATTTTTTTTTAAAATGAGAAATTAAGAGGGTAGAAGTCTATACTAAAAATATTAAATGTATGAGTATTAATAATTATAAAATTTAAACGTAATAGTCAATAAATTATCTTTTTCTTTTTATAGTAAGCATCTTATCCTAGTCTTGAAGACCGATGCTACTGTAGTTATAACAATCTGTATAAGCATAAATTCCTTTTAATGCATGTTAAATATAAAATATATTAAACTTAAATACACCCTTCGTTTAATAAAAATAGTTGTTTCTACAATTTTTTATTTTAATAATAATTTAAATTTATTTTTTAATATATTAAAAAGTAAATTTATATAAATAAAATATTATTATATTTAAGCATATTAATTATATTTTCTGGATACATGTGGAAAGGCAATGTTAATTTGAAAGAAAAGGCAACCAATCCAATGGTAATTATTAAATCTCCAATAAACGGCTCCAACTTTCCCCTGTAATTGCACATTAACCTTCACAACCCCCACGTGTCATCTTCCCTTCAACTCCTCCACGTCACTTTCTCCCATGCCCACCTAGCCCTTCACATTCACATTTCTCGTCCCTTCATTTCCCTTTCCTTCCCATTTCTCGCTCTTCTTTCAATACCTGTAGGAGTAGATCCCATGCAATCCCTAAACAACTAATCATCTGGCTAGGGTTTCCTAAAATTCTCCATATCAGATTCTGTCAATACCATGGTGACTGTGATTTCTCCTGGAAATCACCAATCAATTATTCCAAATTCATCTCTCCTTCTGTTCTCCCTCTCGTCTTCCCTGCATAACTTTCAGTCTTTGTCTATCAATTCTGCCAATTTCTTAAGTTTTCCGTTTTGTTGGTGTCAATGATTTCGTTGTTCATCTGTTGATACGCAATTTATGTAAACATTTACGCATATCTATATCTATATCTATTTCATACTTCCAATTAGGGCTTTTCGGTGTGCAATTTGTGTGGCGTTGTGATTTGGTTTGTTGTTTGATTATTGAGGATATTATGATTATTGAAGAATTGAAGGGTGGTGAGGAGGAGAGAGGGGAGGAGATATCGTGCGTGGAATTAGCTAATAACAGCAATAGCGAAGGCGTTGTTTCGTGGGACGCGAAGAGGGTTTTCATCGGAGCAGGGGCACGGGCTTTGTTTTATCCGACTTTACTTTACAATGTTGTTAGGAACAAAATTCAGGCTGAGTTCCGCTGGTGGGATAGGATCGATCAGGTATAAATTTTCCATCTGGCGTTCGTATGCATTGCACGGTTTTGGTGGCATGGTGGCATTTTTTCATATGATTGTGGTATTTTAGGAACAATCGCATGTGTGGATATTGTTAATTGGATTTTCACTTTGACGTTATATATCTTTTTTTTTTTTTTCACTTTCTGATTATGTGCATTGTGCGAAGAAAAGTGGGCGACGGATGATGAATCAATGCGTGTTTTCTGAGTCACTCGAATGTGAAGCAAAATGCTTTTCCTCATAATATGTTTATCCTATCATGCGAGTAGTGCGAATTCAGTAAATGTCAGGCTTTTTCGCATTTCTTGCTCTAGTGGAGCTTTCTTTTAAGTGCAAATTGACCAATCCCTTTGTATAAGACTGATTGGACAACAACTTATGGTCCCCTTCATAATGTCAAAAGCCAAAAAATTATATACCACCTGTAAAATGCTTATGGAGTTTGATTTGTATTGATTAGAATATCCAAACCTAAAATTCTTACCATTACTGCCGGAAGCTTGCATTCCTAGGATGAAGGTTTGGAACAAAAAAACAAGCCTAGATTTGTTTTTAAATTTTAACTGGAAGTTTTTGTAATTCTTTCAATTAAAGGAAAATCTTCTTTGCTTTTTGCTGAGAATGTCTATATTATTGTTTCTATATTTTACCGTCACTCTCGTCTCCTCTGTTCCTTTTTGCATGATGTGTTTTTTTGTGCATAAGTGGTTAAAAAACACAGCATTATATCACTGTTGGTTTGTTTGTTTGAAGCTCAAGGATTTGGTGGTTATTTTGCATCATGTTGAACCTCTAATCTAATAAAATTTCCTGGCTACTCTTATTATGACAGTCAAACTGTTTCCTAATTCTGATGAGTTCTTTTGCAGTTTATATTGTTAGGTGCTGTTCCATTCCCTACAGATGTTCCGTGCCTAAAGGAGCTTGGTGTTCATGGAGTGATCACGTTGAATGAGCCATATGAGACCTTGGTTCCAACATCTCTATATCATGTGTGTGCTTCTGCATGTTCCTAGTGTGTGTTGGGGTGGGGTGGGTGCATGCTTTTTTTCAGGATCTTACATGAAAAGTCATCTATACTTTTAAATCACCATAGCTAGTTCTTGCTTTTCTCACTCCATGTCTTACACTTCTCATGAATTTAATCAATGTAAACATGTATTATGTATTATTATTATTTTACTTTTGTATAAGTTCTTTTATAAGCATCCTGGCATATCAATCTATGTGTTTTGCTTCATCTTTTACACTGTTCTTAAAATTTTATATAATTTTTATTAGCTTATCAAATATTATTGCTAGGCACATGGCATTGATCATCTGGTCATTCCTACAAGAGACTACTGCTTTGCACCATCCCTAAGTGATATTTGCCTAGCTGTCGATTTTATTCATGGTAAGCTTGCTATGTGTGTGATGAGATTTTTTCAGAAAGGGCAAAAATTTTTATGCAGTGGAAAATGTACTTACATGTGATTCTGGTGTTTCCTATCTTTCGTGTAGAGAATGTACTGCAAGGATGGACTACATATGTTCATTGTAAGGCTGGTAGGGGGCGCAGTACAACCATTGTTATATGTTACTTGGTCAGTACTCAAATGGACTTTAACCCTGTTATAACCTGTGGCCAAGTATTGACATCCTTTGAGACTTCCTGTATTCAGGTGCAGCACAAGCAGATGACACCTGATGCTGCATATGATTATGTCAGGTCAATCAGGCCAAGGGTGCTTCTAGCATCTGCTCAGCGGCAGGTACTTTTTTGGCAAGACTTCTGGCAAAGCAATTTAGTGTTAGGAATTTTAGTAATCTGTTCAGTTCCCATAATAAATGTTCAAGGTGAGATTAGTCTGCTTTGCACATTACGTTATT
This sequence comes from Manihot esculenta, assembly GCF_001659605.2. Lineage (NCBI taxonomy): Eukaryota > Viridiplantae > Streptophyta > Magnoliopsida > Malpighiales > Euphorbiaceae > Manihot > Manihot esculenta. Next base: position 3,451,359 of record NC_035162.2, read on the forward strand.
GAACACCATATAGGTCATACCAATAGATGGGATCTTCTGAACTTGATTTTTAACTTCAGCTTAGAGATCCAATGACTTTCCTGTGAAATTAAAAAAGAAGAGAAGATAAAAATAGAAAGGGAGGGGATGGGGTTAATCTTGCCATTTTATTGTTACCGTAATTTTTGTACCATATTACTTAAAGATTGCTAACTATTAGTCGTTGTTGCAGGCTGTTCAGGAATACTATAACCTTAAGGTGATAAATTGTGCTTACAGCAGCACAACTGATCTCATCTTGAAAACCCCAAGGCCAGCAGCGTCACAGGATATTGTGGCTTTTGATGATGGTTCTGTAGTTGTCGTTACAGCTTCAGATCTTGACGGGTATGACCCTGCTCATGAATCAGATGCTGTGAGAAGAGAGATATGGACAGATCTAAATGTGGTCTATCGAGTTCGGGTTGCTGGTCAGGCAGCATTGGCAAGGATATCCTGTTTGTGGTTCCGCTGCCAGACTCACCAAAAGATTTTGGGAAAGCAATTAAGTACAAAGAATAGCTGCTGTTCAATCGAGGCCAATCATTTGGGAGGTATTAGTGTAGACATCCATGTTTATTGAGAGGCTTCTGAAATTGCATGCAAGTGGTCTGCTACGTATCTAATTTTCATATCCGTATATAAATGACGAATAATGTGTGATTATATGGTGCTTAATCTTGGTTTCCATAACCCATTGTAAAGGAGTACTCGTCTTGAATCACGAGTTCAAAGAAAAAAAAGAATGGTCACCATGGTTCATCAAATGTTGGTGCAGTTCATGAGAAATTTGATCTCATGTATCTTCATCATTTGCCGTAAACAAGTTGCCCATATGCAATTATACTGGAAAACATCTAGTTGTGGGGTTGATCAGTAATCTTGGCTTTCAAACGAAACGCTGGTAAGAGCTTTATAAGGAATACTGATCATGACATTCCAATAATAAGCCTGTGGCAACCAAAGGGTTGAGGCGATCAGTGCCAAGTACAGATTTCACTTCGTAGATCTTCGAAGAAGTCTCGCACCCCAGCGTGCTATCCCTTCAAACAGATTGTTGATTCTCCAAGATCGATGACTTCTGGATATTCCTAGATGGCCCCACCACTTATTTGCAAAATTAATTTTTCACCTTCATTGAAGGTCTGGAGACCAATCCAGTACTCAGTTTTAAGCTTTGTGTTGCGTCATGGAAATGAGCGAGTAAAGGCCAATCCAGTTCTTAGGGGAGACTCTTCGCTATTCTTTTCTTGTTAAGAACATTTCTGATAATTTCTTTCCCAGTGCACATAACAGAATCTTCAAGAACTTGGCCCTCCTGCACGTGATGAAGGTTGTGAAGGGCTCGAAGTTAAACCAAGGCCGAAACTATTATCAGCATGATAAGGACTATATGGAAATGGAATGGCAACAGTTCTCACTGGCCTGCAGGATTCCGGCAGCGTCCATTCCTCGCAACACCAAAGGGTATAGGCTGTGCTACACTCAGTTACCTGTAAATCCTTATATGGAATATGCAAATATCCACAAAAACAAATGAAACCATACTCTAGATAACTCCTTGTAATATTCTAAGGACGATCCAGAACTGATATAAATAGAATGGTCAACATGAAAAAGTAAATAATCTCGCAAATAAAAGGTCCCACAATTTTTTTTTTCAGATTAAATGTTTATATACCTTGACATAAGAATTTTTATGAAAAGTAAATGGATGGAGGGTGAGTAATTATTCTTTCCCCTCAACTGGTATCAATTTCAGTTTTACTACCAGGATCCGCTTTTCTAGATAACGTCCCTGGCAAACAAAGAAAAACAAGTTAGATAAACAAGATTATTATTTATTAGAAAGCGAAAGCGGAAAGGAGGGAGCTTGTGGCCAACCCAAAAAAATGACTGCTGCCTACTATGAAGAGTGTGGCTTGGTAACCATGAGTGATTTGTTGGTGAGTTCCTTTTCTTTTTCCCCTCTCCAATTTGCTAATCTAGATTCTAGAGTGATTGTTGGGTTGGAATTCGGATTGGACAGTCTATAAAAGGGGGATTATTTTGGGGACGAAGACAAGAGATTGCCTCAAGTTTTGCCCAAGAATGTTACCAATGGGTCTTCCCGTTTTCTCCGGTCTAGATATTAATAGTAAATTTAGCCCTGCCTTCAACTAAATGATACAAGATTATCTCGGAAAATGTCATATATAAATAATTTTGACAACAATCTAATTTCTATTTTATTGCTCGGTTAGCTTTTTTTTAAAAAAATAATAATGATAAAAATTGAAGATATGCACTGCACGTCTTCACGCACATAAGAAATAGAGACTAAAAATAACTAAAAGCTTTTATTTTGTAAAACAGAAAATTAAATTATTATTTTATTGTTCCATTTAAAACAATAAATAATATATTATAAATAACAAAAACTAAATTAAACTTTATCTTCCAAGTTTATAACATTTCTCATCTTAATAAATGGAATAATAATTTCAGTTGCAATCATATCCTGACAAGTACTGCTTCATCCTGACTCTTAATTCAGAAAATTATGAAGACAAACAGCCGAGAATAGAACTAAATTTCTTTCTTGGAATCTCCAACATTCACAATCCATGAATTACAAATACACGAGATTTTTGAATTTGATAGCATCTATCATCTAGCCAGAACAATTTATATACTATGACTTGCATAACTATTAGATACACGACCATGCGCAAGTAAAATCATACATCTTCCTAGAGGGAGGACGGGGGAAAAGAAAAGGATAGAAAGAAAGGTGGAGGCATCAGAGAAGTCTTGGGCAAGAACACTGTACTGAGAAATAAACACTAATAGGATTAAATTAGTTAGTCCAAACGCATGCTCACTGATACACTGAAGGTCATACACCTAAAGAGCACAAACAACAGAAAGATCCCAGATAGGAAGAATAGGAATTGCAGGGAAATTCTACATGAGGTCCCTTGCTAGCCTCACTGGTTTTTCCTTTAAAAAAGCAACATCACCGTTAGGTATAGTGAGGAGATGATGATCTGAATCCTCTCCTGCGCTCTCTGCTGAGACAGATGATACAATAGATTCTAACCCATCATCATCTGCATTGGCAAAATATAATCGAGGTAATAAGCAAGTAGATTTCTATTTGTTCTATTCTGCAAAATATCAATTAAGATATCAATGGATGCATAATCAATCTTCTCACAGAATATAACAATTTATTCATGCAGGTTTCATTTTCTTGAACAGTCCATCTAAAAAGATATTCTCTTGTAACCATAAGAAGGGAGAAAATTTGACAAAACTCTGAAACAATAAGTCTCAGAAAACAAAATTAACAGCACAAATTCACCTGAGTATGCTGGATGATCAGGAAGATGTCTAACTGCTGTTATCTGAATGCTTTCTGGTAGCAGACAATTACAGAAAGAACCTGAAACTTGAAAAAAGATCTCCTTAATCAGATAAAAATGCCTGCTACCAGACCATTCAACATCACCAAATAAGCCATTTCATAAAAATTCTGCACTGGCTACAGTTATTGGCTTTCTTAAAATCTAAAATAGTAAGAAAGAAATAACATTACAAAAAAAGGTAATTCATACAGACAGAGAGCCAGGCAAACCTAGATCTAAGTTGAAAATCTAATCCCACAATGGAAAACATTCTAATCCCACAATGGAAAACATTTCAAATTTGCTAAATGGGATATTCAATGTATTAAATTAGATGTTTCTCAGCAAAGCGTATGGTAACTTCTCATGTAATAAAAACATCCAACTCACCTACTCGTGCCATGCGATTTATCCATCCAGGAATATGCTTTCCTGTTAATTGCACACAGACTTCGTCAGTAAAGTGGTTGCAATTCTTAGCAATCAAATGATAAGTGTCCCCGTGATATTTTGCAGAAAGATGCTCCATGAATGACCGAACTTCCGAACAGGACAAGTTGGTGCTGCCCAGTAACAGTGACCGTCGGAAGATGAAGCCTGGACAACTTCTTGGTTCCACCTCAAATACCCCACTGGTAGGGTACTCATGGGCTCCAAAGCCAAACTCCATACCATAAACTAATTATAGATCACGCATACAAAATGTTAATGCAACAGAAAAAGGGCAAATAAAAAGGCCAGAGCAAATGAAGCTCAAATGGAAGTAGACATACGCTGATAAATGAGAGAGTGAAGTGGAAGTGAACATTTATGATGATCAGCAAAGATTAATCTCCATTAAGGCATAGATTATTATCTTGCTTCCTGAGAGTTGGATATGATGATATTCTCCCATGTTTACAGAATATAATAAAGAAGGCTCAAACTTACTTTGTCTGTGTCTATGCAAAAGCAAAAGAAATGCTTCATTTTTCTTCTCCTCTTTTAGCTAAGTCCAAAGAAGCCATTCTGGACAAACCATTTTGTTCTCATGAGCAATCTATCATGGCTTCTAGTCTCAATATTTGGGATAATAGGACTTCTCCAAGAAACTACTTTAAGGAGCCTATTATTTCATAGAACTATTCATGGATGAAACTAATCTTTGATCTAGAAAGCTACATTGTTATTTTTACTTCTTTTTTTTTGTGCACTTTAGAGACACTTTTAATTAAACCAGAACCTGTTCAGTTTCATATTCTGCTTCTTATTCTCTTAATATGCCTTCCGTAAGATTTTCCAATTATTTACACATCTAGCAGATGTTTCCCTTTAAACTTTCAACAGCAACCAAAGAAAAAAGCACCATATCATGTAATAAACTAGTCTTTACACTAACCATCTTATGTCCCCAACTACAAAAACTAAACTAGACAACACAAAATTATTTACAATAAAGCATGGGAGAAAAAAGAATTCTAGCATCAACACCATAAAAAACACAAAATATATCAGTACATCACCTTCGATGCCGGAATGGAAGATCCCAAGGCCAAACCAGTAAAGGTAGTTATTTACAGGCGTAAGATCATAAACGTTTAGATACAACCTCGCGCGATTGCTCACACCATTACTCTGCTCCTTGTCCAAGCTTGAACTCGAACTGGCGCTGGAGTTCAACGGAAACAACCGCATTGTTCCCCAATCAACAGTTCTTCAATTCCGCCCCAATTCTTTATCAGAAGCTCACCATCTTAAACACCAAAAACCTCTAAAAAAATTTTAAAAGATAATTGAAAAAACAAGTAAACTGCAGGTTCAAAGCACGCCAATATGAGACTAGAAAAGCTAAGATAAAAACACATTATCATTCTCGCTATTGTAATCGTGCATTTTCTCGGGAAACAAACGGAGGAATACAGCAGAATTAACCTTACCAACAAAGTTGGAGTAAGAGAATCACCGAAAAATCGAAGCTAGAAACCCTACAACTGATAAAATTCGCAAAAATTAGAGATAAATAGGAGAAAAAAAAAACGAAGATAGAAACTTTATAGATATGTAGATGGCCCGAGGAAAGAAAACAAAAACTTACTAGGGATTTTCTTCTTTTTAGTATATAATCTGAAACTGAGGTCTCAGATCGGTGAGCAAATAGGGAATTGAAGAACTTTTTGCTGTAATGTTAGAAAGGGGAAAAGAGGCTGACATGAACTCAAAGGGCTTCTGTAAATAAAGTGAACCTTTCATCATTAATCTTTAAGCAGCTTTATATCTAATATGGCTTTAATTAAGTAAAATTACTTCATGAAAACAAATTAAACTTTGAAGAAAATTTATATTATATGCTATAGGTATTTATTTTTATAAAAATTATTAAACCTTATATTACTATTTTCTCATTCATGTGATATATTTTTATATGATATAATTAAATTACAAAAAAATAAATACCATGTTATAAATTTCTATAAACTAATTATATTTTATATTTAAATAAAGTAATTATAGAAAATACTAATTTTTTATTGTTTTTGTTATTATTACTATTGTTAATTGACCACTGACTGTGGTTAGTTTAACTAAGGCCTTGTTAACCATCATTAATCAATTATCCTTCACTGCAAACACATAAGATTATCTACCCGTAAATGCTAAGATTCAATTTCCAGGTAGAAAAAAACTTACTTGGAGGTTATCTGTCAAGCGGAATATTTAATATTTTTTTTTCAAAAAAAGAATTATTTATGCTGAGATAATGAAAATGAGCTAATTGTAATAATTTTTACATATTATTTTTTTTTTTAATCCGCAGCTGGAAGAAAGAGATCTATATTGATTGAATAACTTTAATTACTCATTAAAAAGAAAAAGTTTGACATTTATTCTGGCAAGTACAGTGGATAAATTTTCTTCCAAGTTACATTTCATGTGGCCGACAATCCAGATTACTTGACTTGGGTGTTTGGTTCTCAGGAAAAAGAAAAAGGAAAAAAATCTGGCACGATTGTAGCATATCCATTCTCCAATCTACGCCTGCCAAATAAGTGATATTATTTAATAAATGCTTGGCCCTTCAATTTGACTGCTTCATTGGACTTCTTTAGTAAGACAATGACGAATCCATTAGCACCATCATTTCATTCAAACCTTCACTTTCACATTGTTGCCCTGCAAAATCTGAGCTATTTACCATTAAAGAAAATTTTTAGCTAGCTTAAGTTTACATACATTATTATTATAATTTTTTGCTGTTGGTCTGTGAAGGAATCTGTGAATTATAGGAATTGGTCACAAGAAAAATGAGACTAGTCCCACCAAATTTCATCAGGACGGAAAGTGACAGGCGTTTCTGGGACTTGAAATCCCATGACAGCCATAAAATCTTAAAACAAAAATAGAATAGACTAGATTTTGCAAACAACATGATTTAAAACAGAATTGCAGCCCTTAATCAACTAAAAAGAATTCATTTTTGGCCAAAGGATCCCTTCTTCATAATTGAGAAAGAAGAAGTCTAGCATAATAGTATATGATTACAAATTCAGAAATTCTATCATCAGAAACCGGGACCACGCTTTATTGGCATGATCATGTCCCACATGGCATTGTCTATCTGCTGCCTCTCACAAGGACTTCTTGGTGGCAGAAAGGGGCTTGATAAAGCCGGCCCAATTAAGTCCTAAGTTTTGACCACCCAACTAACAACCAATTGTCCCTTTCCTACCTCTGCTTGGTACCTGTTAAGTAGAAATTCTTGGACCAGCTTGAGGTTCATCCATGAATTTCACCATTTGGTTAGCAGCCTAGCATTGTCAATTCCCAAAATCTGTGCTTGCAGAAGGACAATACATTTTACATCCATTGGTGACAGAACGTTTACAGTAGCATATTCATCATTAAATTAAGAATATATACATTTAGATATTTTATATTACATTTTACTTATCCCCAGCCACAGCCAGAGAGAAAATAGCAGGAAACAGAAATGTATGTTACATGTAAGCTGCAGTATTCAGAAGTTTGTAGTATTTACTCTTTAACTGTTAATTCCATGTGCTTACACTTCTGTTGCTATACTTGAACACACCAAGGCAAAACAAGAGATGCATTCCACAAGATAACACAACAGGCAAGGGATGGTAAGCAATGGGGCGTACAGCTTGGTCTCAATTGCCTCTGCAGTTGACATCTGCAGCGTCGATAACGTTATAATATAGGCAGGATAGCCTGCCATCAAATTTGGAGACCAATTGATGCTTAGATAATCCACAATAACGTTTGCCCAGCCGAGCAATGCAAATATCTATTATTTTCTTGAACATGCTGTCTCCTTCAATCAATGGCTGCTTCACAAACTCAAGCAAGGGCATCCACTGCAATATGAAAATAAAAAGGTTCAGAAGGTAGAAACTGGTGATGTCCACAGATATCGCAGATAAAAGCCAGTTTAATACATCCTCAAAGACTTTATGGTATTTATATGCATTTGATTCAAATATTAAAGATCATCAGATCACTAACAGAATAATATAGTGATCTGCTATTTCAGTACGTGAATTTTATTTTGACTAAAAGATAACTCGATACAAATAAAATGTTGGTGATGCAAGATGCATGGAATACTGAGACCATTGGTAGCATCAATTTTGCCCCATACTTAGACTATACAAATCCCTGCCTCCTTGGGGGACATCATTTAAGTTAATAGATATGTTTCAGTTCTCAAGCCTCCATTCCTATAATCAATGATTCTATATTTTTGTTTTCTTTTCTGGAAAAAGATAGAAAACAAAAAATGACAAATAGGAGACTTGCAACAACAATTCCTATTCAAAATCATTGTGAAGGGAAAAAGTATTAGGCATGGATGGACATAGTAAAGCAGAGCTTGACAGATTACTGAGGTACATTATTTACCTTAGCTGCTTGAATTTCAAGATCGTCAACAATGATTTGAGTTGATAAGGGTTTCAACATGCAAACGAAGAATAAATCTGACTTGTCAAAAGCCAAGTTGTGAGCATGCCTGAAATCATAGTAACACAGAAAATTAGACATGATGTAGAGTTAAAAGTATAAATACTGTACATACTTTGTTTCTAGAGGACTGTTTGGATGCTTGAAAGCTAGTTATGCCATTGCTAGCCAACAAGTGCACGATATGCTAAACCATAAGTAGCATTTAATCTCACACTATTATGGTTCAAAATCCTACCAATTAGCCAATAAGGCCTTGGTCCAATAAAAGCTAGACAAGTTTGAGGCCTTGAGACCAAAAAGGTTCCAAGTTCAAGTCCCAACATTGTTGGTTTTGGTTGTGATATTTCATTATTTATTTTTTCATTTGCCAATGTACTTTGGCTTTGACCATTTTTGGTTGTAATAACAAGATTACGATACATTTTGTACACGATCTCAGACAAAGAATCTATCTACATATTAATCTTTTGTAAAACACTGTTACTACCTGAATGCAACAACTTCAATGAACTCGGTATCAATCTGCAATTTAAAACAAAAAGGCAGCCAATTAACATCACTGACAACAAGTTGACTGCAGTCTAGTCGTGTTGGTTATGAATTATGGAGAAAATTTATGAAGCAAGAGATTCTTACACCAGTTTCCTCCTTGACTTCTCTCACTGCTCCTGTGTAAATCTCCTCTGACTGGTACCAAAAAGGAAACATGAAAGTTAAACAAAATAAACTATTAATGATTTCCTTTCCTTCTAATTTTCAACTTGTATGTGGTCAGGATTTTTTGTTACCTCATGAATGAAACCAGTTGGAATTTTCCAAAGACCAAAAAAGGAAGGGGCACAGAATTTCTCTTGTACTACAAGAATCTGCCAGTGATAAACAGAAAAGTTTGCATAAACATATCACATATGCAAGTTGTTTGAATGAAGCTGAACTGCAAAATGAAGCTGTAGTAAAAAAAATTACAGCCTATGTTGTATTAACTCCACTCTCAAGAATTTTGACATTTCTATATCATCCATTAAACCATCCTTGCTTCCTTTCAGAACAAGAATTTTGTAGGAGCCACTCTGGGAAATTTTGCTTAAGTAGTACTTGAGAAATTATTTTATCAGTTTTGTTGTGAAACATGGAGATCAAAATCAATATGATGACAAATAATAGCTTAAGCAATCAGGCATAAATTACAGTGGTCAAATGTTGGATGATGGTACTCCAAATGCAGGTTAAGAAGAACCAAAAGAACAGACATCAAATGCAACAGATGAAAAATCCTATTCAGGCTTAAATAAGATGGCCGTTATTCAAATGGGCATCCTTAATAAGCATACCTCATTTTTGTCATTGATGACAAATCCTCCCACGCCCACCTGATGTGTAGCATTAGCTGGAAGCATACAAGGTTCTTCAGGAAGCCAGTAAGTCAACATCACGTATGCTGGTTCTGCATGGTGATACTGGAAACCTTCCTGCAAATTAAATTACTCATGTCAGTATACATGGGTTAAGAAAAGAGTGAATGAGTTAACAGAATCATCAGCTCTAGTGTCCAACTGTATATAATCCGGCCCAAGAAGGCTAAAAGGTAATGTGTGAAACCTGTGAAAATAAATTATTCATTATGCTAAAGATTCAATCGAAAGGATCACCTTTACAGCAATGGGAACAAGCTCTGATCGTTCCAGTGGCAACTTAAGCCAAATTCCCTTCTTTCCCTACAGTTAACATTACACTGAACTTTAACGAAATAAAAGGTTCTTTGAAGATTGTGTTCTATCTTCTTGTGGCATTCAAGAGTAGATGGAAAGTTAAGTACAAAAATCAAACCAACAACTATGTTGAACATGTCAAAATTTTGATATGTTTGTGACAGCAAACAAGAAAAAAGAAATATTCTTCAGAGTCTGAAGAAGGCTTAAACCTTCAACGGAACACACCAGAATTTTTAATCTGATCCCAGACTAGACCACATTTGTTAGCTTCATGGAAATTTAAGGAAGGTTTTCTTTTTCATATTTATGAGTCCAACTCAAATGCATGAAGCTAATATTAAAGAAAAATTCTCATGATAAAGACAAAAAAATGAAGAGAAAAAGCCTTAAAACAAAACTCACCGTTATTTTCCAATGAGAAAGCGAAAAATGAAGAGCAGAAGCAAAATCATCTGAATTCTTGGGTAGATTTTTTGAGTCAACAACTACACCACCATACTCATCATCAAATGCGTCAAGCACTTTCATACGCCCAGAAAACAGACTTGAATTAGAACCATTTGCTCCATTAATCCGATACAAATATTTCTCAGGTGCAGTTTTTTCTTGGTCATCTGAACTAACAGGCTTCTTTGAAAGATAAGTGCCATTTGAAGTACTTGAACTAGACACCTTCACAGATATCCCTAAGCATAAGAATGAGAAGAAATAGACAAAACCATTAAACCGAACTTACAATTGCTTGCACGAAATGCAAGACCATCTGCAAATTCAAACTGAAACCAATTTTAGAAACATAAAACTAGGCCTGAACTTCGCAATAAAGAACAGAACACAACATTTTCCAGTAGAAACGGATGAATGTTCTGCTCGGTTACCATGAATATGGAGGGAAACAGACAAAGAACACACGATCTAATGAAATTACTCACGCATCAAGCGCTAATACCAAGGTTTTATCCAACCCATAAAGCAATTAGCAGATAGAAATAATAAATTACCTCTGCAAGAACCAGTTGAGAATCTAACACCTGCCGTATGCCTTAAAGTCGAAAAAGGACTCCAGTACGTCCTTCCGAATATAGCTAACTCAGATAAGGACACCGATTGAAAATCAAGCAATTTCAACTCCATTAATGACTCAAGTAATCAAATCCCAACTAACTCGATTAACACTCACAAGCCCATAAGTAAAGCACCGTCAAATTCTTAGTTTATATACACAAAATTGAGAAAGCTTAACGTTGTATACTCAGCGACAAAGAGTTATTGTTCCAACAAGAAAATACCATGGAATACATCGCCATTTGGAGTCAAACTAGAGCTGCCATGACAAAATGAAAATCTGGGCAATGCAAAGGAGAAGCAAACAAGTGCATGAAGAATAAAAATGAGAACAACTTCACTTGGTGATGAGTAATATAAGTCGCGATCAGACTCCATGATTTGTGTTAAGAGCCAAGGTTAAATTAGTGGGAATCTTTGGAAATATGTGGTGCGAAATGATCGGAGCATGAAAATGACAAAAACAAGGCGCAAAAATAACCAAATCTGCTTCTTTTTATTTAAAAAAAAATCTCCATTTCACTCAAATGAACAAAATCGAGGGAAATCGCCCGATTATTTTATTATCCAGATCAGTGAGGTCTCTTGGATCTTTTTAAAAAAAAAATCTAAATTATTAAAACCAATGGATTCTTGGAGATTTTGTGAAAATTTTGTTTTCAACTAAATAAATATATCGTTTTGATAAACTGAAACTAATACACCTGTACTTTTATATTATTTTTTGATGGATTTGGAGGATATCCCGAGCAAGATACTAATTCGTTTTCAGTATAGTCTGTGAAATCATTATCAAAGTGGAAGAATAAATACAACTTATGCATTTTAAATTTATTTTGCATGTTTATCTATTATAATTTAAAAATTGTTAATAATTATTTGAAAAAAAGTAGCTGCAATAGATGATTTTAAAAGGAGATTAAGAGGATAATTTTATTTTTTTTTTTGTTAATTTGAAGCGCTTGTGTCATGTGTGGAATGGTAATGGGCATTTTTTTATGGAGCGTGTAAAGTACGGTAATGCATGAAGGCGTGAGAAAGTTTGAAATGAATAAATTGTGATATTATTAGGATATTGGGTTGGGCTAACTTGGAAACGCGTGGACAGCATAACAGCACGTGATTGTGTAGTGTGACAAAGCATTCGAGAGATGTGATTTTCATATGCTGTTCGACTCCATCACTGATACTTTAACAAACATCTCTTCTTTAATATAATATTGCTTCAAATAACCACTTATCTGCGTTTCCTTATCAGCTTTCTCTTTTTAAATTATTTTTGAATTATTTTGTTGATTGATATATATTTATTTTTATTTTATTAATGTATAAATATATATTATAAATAGGATTTTAATAGTTTGAGAATGGATAGAATGGACGTATGGTGGACATTTCACCAATTCAGTGAAATCCACGTATCCCACCATGCAGAAAGGATCAGATTATTTCCGACCAAATTAGACATGGTGATGAATTATTGGTATCCAGGCTTTGGAAATGAAATCAGAGGCTCAGCTGACGGAGGATTTGTTAAGAAAATATATAATAGAAAACCACAGGCATGCATGTCATTCACATGTTTTCATTTGTTTTCAAGTGGTTGAATAATTGGGATAATCAGTATTTGATGTAGGGGTTGGTATGTGGGAGTCATAATCATTCAATATCTTATATATTAAAGGATTTGATGTCTAATATATTCAAATTTAATAATGAAAACAACAAAAACGTTTCTTTTATTTTAATAATTTTACATCTTCCATTCAGAGAGTGTTTAGTGTTAAGAGATGAAAAAGTTTCATGGTTAAAAATTACAACACAGAAATTAACAGGCTCAATGCCTTAAAATTTAACATAAAAGAGGGAAAAAAAATCTTTTAAGAATCAAAACATAAAATTTTAATAGAGAGTAAATTCTAAAGAACCAAATTCAATAAGATCTGAATCATGATCTGGATATCATTTCAAAAAGTTCGACTCTTCTTATCTCTTATTTCTGAATACTATTTTTAATAGATAAATAAATTAAGTTAAAAGATTTTAGAACAATAGTTAGAGACTTTAAAACAAACACTTAAAATAAAGAGATCAATAAATCGGCAACAAGCAGTAGAATTAGAGAAAAATTAAAAGACGAAAAAGACGGAATCAATCATATGGGCTCATATAATTTTGGATCATACTAAAAAGGTAGAAAATCAAACGGTTAACATAAATGGAAGAAAAGACCTATAATCGCCCCCTCATTTCCACTGCTAGGCCAACGAGAACCGCCTCTAAAAAGATCGACGCTAACAGAAGTGAAGATGAATGCTCTTTGGTAATAGCCATCCGTTTCCGCTCTTCTAATACTGACATGCAATATATGGGAAGCACAACTTAAAAGGTCTCAACCTAAAAGGAAAACAATAAACTAACAAACATAACAACTAGAAGCACCATCTAAACTTTTTTTTTTTACCATAAAAACTCAACTTGCTAACAAATCAAGACCAAAACAAAACAAATCTCACCAGATGGAAAAGAAGTGAAACCCACTTTTGGACAAGGGGAGAAAGCGGAGACAGCCACAAAAATCGACGGAAAATTTTTTTTTAAAAAAAAAAATCAATCTTTGAAAAAGACTCTAAAAGTTATTTATGAAAAATACTTATTTAATTTATTATTAGTGAGATTTTAATGTATAAATAAGTGGATCCTACCATTAAAAAATTAATTAAAATTTACCTTATTACTCCTTAAATTTATAATAAACCGAATTCACAAAACACTATAATAGTATTTTTTTAATAACATAAACTGCATAGAATCTTACTTCCTTTGAATTAATATTCTTTAGAAAATTTTCAAAAAATATTTTTTAATTATTATTTTTATTTAAATTATATTTAATATGTTTATTAAAATAGCACCTAACTATTTTTGTAAAATTATAAAAAAATAAAAAATATAAAAGATTTGTTTTTTTTTTCTAATGTGCAATTTTTTTATTGATTTTTTTCTTTTGCCAAATATGAAACTTTTTATTGATACCTCAATAATTGGGTTGGATCAAATTTAGGCCAACCCAGAACTCCTATATTCAACAAAGCAATTGTCATATAATATTCTACAATTTATGTTAACCTCAATAATTGGCTAATGGTTAGTCTATCAAATTACTTTCATCTTAATTATAATTTTTTTCATAAAATTTTCATTTAATGAAGAATGCAAATCTATTAGTCTTGCAATTAGAAAGGAAAACAAAGAAAATTAAGCCAACGTGAATTCCAGCAACTCATTATCCTCTAAGCAAGCAAAGCATTAGGTTCATATTTCCATCCAAGCAGATCAGCCCATACGTTTAAAATGGGCCTAATAGTATTGAATCAAAGATTGGATTTTTTTTCTCCTTCTTATGTACATTAGATTTCGATGCTTATATAAGCCAAGCCCTACATAATTAAGATAAAATATTATATATATCTACATCTTCATCCTTATCCCAATTCAAATAGAAATTTGATTGATGTGTGGCTTTACATCGCAAATACGTATTAATTATTTCCTAAATATATTATTATAATTTAGGAAATAATTAACTTTATATTTATATTATTTATTTCTTAAATTTGTAAATGTTATATAATAAATTAATTTTTAAAATTCAAGTTAACTATACACATAATTCAAAATTTAATTAAGTGAATGGAGTTTATTAAATATGTTAATTTACAAATAAATGTAACAGTAAAAATTTTTCAAACTTAATTATTTTTCTTCAAATACTCTTTTTATCTTAAAATTAAAAATTATGAAATTTTTATTTCTGTGAAATATCTTAATGTTAAGCGGCCTCGAAATTGCAGAAAAGCTATCTTAAAATTAAAGAAATGAGAGTCACGCCAGTAAAATGAGAATGGCGGTCATGGAAGGTGGCTGGCTGGCTGGCTGGCAGGCCAGGTAGCATGAAAATTCAGGGTATACTGTCTTGTCAGGTCCATTATTTCACCGATATAACAGTTTGCCAACCGGCCGCCACCATTATCAATCGCTGCCATTTTCATTAGCCGCTGCCCCCCATCAACGTGTCATTACGGCCCATATACATGACTATCTTCTATGCCTGCTCGGTCTAATTTTATCTATATTTCCGACAAAAAAAAATATCATCTATATTTTTCATTTTTTTATAAAATTTGTATTTTTATAAGTTATTTATTAGGTAAATTTTTAAATATACTCAGTACATTATAAATTTAAAAAAATAATAATAAATATCGGAGTGTGCACGATAGATTGATTATGTCATTTGGGATTAAATTTAGATAATAATTGAAGAGAGATTAGCAATAATTAAAGCACTATATTATATTATATGCATTAAAATAATCAGTCCATAGTCTTTAGATCACATGGCCATGTCCTTGCCCATGCCGATGCCCATGCGGTTATGTTCAATGATTGACAAAGGCTAAATCAAAGATATGGCTAGGTCAACCCAACATCAATAAGAGCTCTTCAATTTGAATTTTACTTTTCAAAAAAAAAAAAAAGTGATTTGACCATCGCAACTGAATAATAAAATTACAGAACACTGGATATTAAGATTTCAGATTGATGTGCGATTTTTAAGATTAATATATCGGAAAGGTGCTCATTTAATTTTTTATTTTTTATTTGTCACCTTTTTAAAAATTATTGTAAATAAAATTATATATTATTTTTTTAAAAGAAGTTTTTCTTTAAAAAAACTCCAACAATCAAATTAATATATGTATATATATATATATGAGAACAAGTCATTAAGGAAAGACCAGACCAACTCGTTTGTTGTCTACTGCTAAACCAATGACTTTCATTTGGTTAATTAGGATAGCGATAAGTTCCACTATTCCCATGGATTTTTCTTCTCTTTCTTTTTATTTGTTTTAATTAAAAGCATTCAAAAGCTATATTTTCCTTTCCCTCCTCTTTTTCACATATCCAAACATAGGCTAATAGTAAAGTGAGGAGCACTCTTTCTTTCCATTGACATATAACTCATTATTATAATCATAATTTTGACTGGTTTATTCTTATTATTATATTACGTAGAGTGAGAATGAGTAGAGATGAGACATGCAAAAAACACATTTGAAAACAACAGTAGTAGATGTCGTCATATAATGAAAGATACTAGCTGCATAGTCAAATCCTGAACCACGAGGCAATCCATTTTCTAACACTCTATTTCAAATTTACGTATGCAACGGTTGGGACGACACTGACGGTTAAAAAACAATGTATCAAATTTAATTACAAACTTCCATTTTTCAAATGTCAAACCATAGCTACACGGAATGGCCTCCATAATCAACGATCAACGTTCCCATTTTCTCCCAGTTTAGAATGTTATATATAAATATAATTATAATATTTGAACAATAATCAAATGAATTAAGAAACTAATGATTTTTAATTCTGGAGTTATCTTCAACTTTGCCTTTTGGACTATGAATCTCTTTTTGAAATTTTTATCATAATAAATCGTTCCAACAATCAACAAAGTGATTTAATTTTTAGTTTCCATGTCAAAAACCTTAAAACAAGACAACTATTTTATTTAATTATATTAAACTGATTCCAATGGTAGAGTCGATCAACAAAAATGATAACTCTAAAGTCATATTTTATCTTTAAGAAGTAATTTTTTATAATACATTTATTAATTACTAAATATTAATGTTTTAAATTAGTTAAAATAATAAATATTACTTTCAAAATTATGGTTCAACATAACCATATAGATAAGTGAATTACTGTATTGAAGTGTTGCTTTTTTGTAGAATCCATCCCTATTGTATTATATTGATTTGTCAAGTCATCTTACATAATTCAACCAGCCATTACACAATTTCTGCATACCATGGAGAAAGTTAGTTAATCACTTTTCGTTTTTTTATAAATGTTTTCGTACTGATACTGTCACCGTAACTATATACACATATCCGAAACTCGTTCTAATTTACAGGTAGTGGAAAATGTTCTCATATAACCATCAGCTGTGGATATCCCAACTGCGGATGTGAAGATAACGGAGACAACGGTGCGACATTAAAGCCTCCATTCAAATCCAAATCCCCATTGCACCAGAACGCCGTCTCCGTTTCTTCTCTTCTCGTCATTTTCTTAGCTTCGCTCTCCACATTCTCGGTTTCCCTGGTTCGTTTCCTTTCGTTTCCCTCCTTTGTTCGTGAATCAATATCATTTCTCTCATCTGCCCGTGTATTCAACTTGCCAGCTTCCAGAGGGAAATTTAGTATGGCTTTGGAGCCGCGCAGCTTGAACGCGGCTCGATCATAGGCTTTGGCGGCTTCAATAGCTGTGTCGAAAGTTCCCAGCCACACACGTGTGCCTTTCTGGTTCGGGTCTCGGATCTCCGCCGCATATTTGCCCCACGGCCTCTGTCGGACTCCTCTGTAATGCCTTTTCTCTTCAGCAGCAGCAGCTGCAATACCTAAGTTGCTACTCACTGGTTTCTGATCCGGTTTAACGAATCCAATCCAGTTGGTTTTGTTAGGAAGTGAAATCTTCAAGGACGGCTTTCGACTCGTTTGAAAGCCTGAATCTGGAGGATGAATTTGAGGCTTTATATTAAAATAAAACAAATCAATGGTAGATTCAATTTCAGAACTCTGAGGGATTTGAGAATTGGCTTCGAAATCAAAGAAGTCGTCACTTAATTGAGATCTGGAACCAAATTCAAAACTGGTGGTTGGAGCACTTGACTTTGGGGTAATAAGATCGATGATTTGAGGTTTACGTTCGAATTCGAAAAAATCATCATGAATAAAATAATCAGAAACTGATATGGCAGAGTCAGAGGAGGAATTCTGAGAGCAGTGAGAGCTGGGATGCTGGAGGCTTGTTAGAGAATTGGTAGCCGTAGAAGATGAAGATGAGGTAGGAACAGGTGAGAGGAGATCGCCGAGTAAATGTTGTCGGATGAGCTCCAAGGCAGATGCTACTTGAGTTTCTGCGGCCATGTGTGAGGAAGAGCAGCTGGGGTTTCAAGTAGAAAAGATGCGAGAGGAAGAGGATGAGAGTGGAGAGTAGAGTGATAAGAGTATTTAAAGGATTTACTGTCCCCAGCATCCTATCGAAGGAAGCATCCTTCTCCCTGTCCAGATCCTTCACTCTTTCTTCCTATTGGGATTGACTGGATTCTCTGCGGTTGATCTCATTTTGCATCATCACAAACCATTTTTTTAATGGTCCCCGATATAAATGCAAAGCAATGTAAATACAAGAGTTCTCTAAAAAAATTAGAATTTTATGTCGAATCTCCAAAAAATGAATGTAAGATTTTATTATCTTAATATTATTAAATTAAAAACTTATTATTTACAAGTATTCATAATAATCGAATAATTACATATATTTTTTAAATATAATACAATTTTTATAACGTATAAGAAGCAATACTGCATTAAAGTCCATGAAAATCTCATTGGGTTCTTTTAATTTATTTAGTAATAATTTCAATAAAAAAAAATTTAAACTATTAAACTAAAATTAATTAACTATAGTACCTGATAATAAAATCACTTTTATCGATTAATTTTAGTTAAATAATAAATTTAATTTTTATAAGAATAAAATTTTAGATTTAAAAAGATATTTAAATTTGTAGATAGCAGGTGATAAAGGAAAAATTACTTTTTAATCCCTAAGGTTTAACGTAATTAACACTTTTGTCTCTCTATTTTGGCGATCTAACACTTAAGTCCCTCACTTTATTTTCTGTCTAAATTCGTAGTCCTTCCGTCCAAAATAGCCGTTTGGGACACGTGAATTGACAAAATTAACCCTCACTAAATTCAAACCTAAATGCCTCTTCTTCTTCTCCTATTCTTCCTACCCTTTTCTGCAACTTCTTCTTCTTTCTTTCTTCTTCTTCTTCTTCTTCTTCTTTCTTCTTCCACCTTCTTCTTCTTCTTCTTCTTCTTCTTCTTCTTCTTCTTCTTCTTCTTCTTCCTACTCTTTTTGCAACTTCTTCATTTTCTTCTTCTTCTTTCTTCTTTTTCTTCCTACCCTTGCTGCAACTTCTTCTTCTTCTTCTTCTTCTTCTGCAACTGGAGAAAACATGAAAGAGAAAAAAAAAAAGGAATTTCACATTAAGATAAGGGTATTTCTGGAAAAAATTATTACCTCTCACTTTTAACTCTTTGATCAAACGGTTTAAATGGACGGAAGGACTACGAATTTGGACGGAAGAAAAAGTGAGGGACTTAAGTGTTGGATCGTCAAAATAGAGGGACAGAAGTGTTAATTACGTTAAATTTTATGAACTAAAAAGTAATTTTTCCGATGATAAATTACAAAATTGCGGAACAAAAATTGTGTCATGTCATTAGCAAGATTGATAGACGATGAGATAGAAAATTTATGTATAATAAATTTATCACTACTCACTTTTTTTTTATCTATCATTTTATAAATTTTATTATTCTAATACTTTGTTAAATATTATTCTAAAATATTAATTAGGTTAAGATTATTTATATAGGCATTTTTAATTAAAATTTGATATAGTTTTTTTTATTTGTATTTTTATTAAAATTTAATATATTTATTGTTTTTTAATGTGTGGACAAAAGTTTTAAACGAGGAGTTAAAAACATGGGGGAACATATAAGAGTCACCGTTTTTCATGTAATTTTGTTTGATAGATATGGGTAGCTTGGTCAACCCAAAATGTAATGAAGAGTCCTTCAACGTTGAATTCATCAAAACTGAAAATCAAATTATTCAAGTCAAAATGACGTAACAGAGGCATGTACCCTGCAACTGCAATCATTAATTATTTTTATCTTGTACATTTCTCGAGACACCATGAATATAAACTCCCGAAATTTATTTTTTATTTTTTGTCGAAACCCCCGAATTTAATATAACTATCCAGATAAATTTTAATAACAATTAAATTAGATAATTATATTAAAATTTTTATAAAATAAAATAAAAAGATATTAAATAAATACATAAATTTACATTTAAATATTCTAAATTTTTTTTCTATATGAATTCGTACCTTTTTTATATCGCCATATAAATATTCCACTTAATAAATTACCGGACAGATAATGAGAGCCAAGCAAGTTGTTTCCTCTCTGCTAATCCGAATCAAGACTTGTTTGTTTGGGAGCGCGGACTTTGACGATTCGGAGTTCAGACGGCAATTATTATTCGATAAATTAAAATATTTTTTATTACAATTAATTTATAGCTTAAATATTATAAAATAATTAAATTTTTTAAAATATATTTTAAATGGAAACAAACTTATTGATATCTACAAACATAACAGATAAACCACGAGATTTATTTATATTTTGAAATATCAACCGAAACGATAATGTTGCAATGGAGTCGTATTGGTTATTTTAAACAAAAATATAATTAATAATTTTTGAAGCTTCAGTACATATCAGTATTACTCAACCTTAATGGAAACAAGTTACCAGGTGAAAATAAAGAAAGCATTTGATGTAATCTTTTATAATAGTAATCAAACAAATTAAAATTTTAATATTATAATTAAGTGATGAGAGAAAGGGTGGTTTTTATTTTTTTAAAAAATAAATTTAATATCATTTGATAAAACATAATTGCATGAATATGACACATAACACATAAAAGTCAAAAAGCTGACCACGCAACAAAGTAATTAATATGCGAAACAGTACTGTTTGAAAGATTGAATTAATTTATATGTTTAATGCCTGCGTTTACATGACGTAAATTTACAGCAACCATCACCAAATTAACGCATGTTGTCATGCAAAATCATAATTTTGTTTTAAAAAAAACAGTTATTAGTTATTTTTTAATCACTGTTTAAGACTCCAAGTAATAGGTGTGAACTATATATACACGTCTGAGATTTGATTTGGGTGACCAAATCTTGGACGCAATTGCAAACTTATCCTTCTTTCTATATTATCATCTTCTTCTTCTACTATGGCCATTTATTTAATGATTCAATATTTACGGTATACTTGTTAAAAAAACAAAATATGGCTAATTCTAGAAGTCGAAGAAGAGGAAGCAGAAGGATTTTTTGTTTTTATTTGATTACTTCTGCCTCAATCGATGATGGATCCCCTTTCCTTTGATTAGTAGTGGTTTTTATTTTTTCTTGTAAATATTTACTTTTATCTATGGCTTTCTCTTATATTAATCTGATTCAATTAAGGAAATTTAATTGAGGTTGCGCTTGCATTAGTACATAGGAATTTTGTATTGTGCAGAAAATCGATAATTTATTTATTAAAAATTTTGTTATATCATTTCTCCATACTAAAGAAAAAAAAATATCTAATAATAATAAAGCTGCTATCATATAACGGTAAGCTGAGGATATCCTAATGACGGATGGGGAGATAACGGAGATAAGGGCATTATTTCCTTCAAATCACCATAATCACAAACCGCCGTCCAGCTCGACATCGTCAAGGAAACATCCTTCTCCGCTTCCTCTCTCTTCACCACCTTCTTCCTTTCTCCTTCTACAATCTCGCTCTCTCTCATTCGTTTCCCTTCGTTTCCGTCATCGACGCATGTGTTCAACTTCCCAGCTTCCAATGGAAAGTTGAGTATGGCTTTGGAGCCGCGCAGCTTGAACGCTGCTCGATCATAGGCTTTGGCGGCTTCGATAGCCGTGTCGAAGGTCCCCAGCCATACACGTGAACCCTTCCGGTTCGGGTCTCGGATCTCCGCTGCATATTTGCCCCACGGCCTCTGTCGGACTCCTCTATAATGCCTCTTCTCTTCAACACCTAAGTTTCGTTGCTCCGGTTGAGGCTTCGGGTTAGCAAATTGGATCCATTCGGGTTTTTTAGGGAGTGAAATTTTTAGAGACGGCTTTCTGTTTATTTGAGAGCTTGAACTTACAGAAGGTACACGAGGCTCTGATTCCAAGTTGAAGAAATCGTCATTGGACTGTGAAACAATTTGCGGTTTTGATTCAAAGTCGAAGAACTCATTACTTGATTGAGAGAAAAGTTGCGGTTGTGAATGAAATTCAAAATGGGTGGTTGAATCACTGGATTTTGTAGTAGCTATATCATTGATTTGAGGTTTAGCTTCGAATTCGAAAAAACCATCATCAATATTGTTAATGCGAAAGTAATCAGCGATTGAGAAGGCAGAGTCAGAAGTGGACGCCCGGGAGGAGTCAGGCTCAGAATAAGAGCTCCAAAGCTCGGTGTTGACATTATCAATTAGAAAGGTGGTGGAAGTAGAAGCAGAAGTAGAAGTAGAAGAAGAACATGAGACACGAACAGGTGAGAGAAGATCACCAAGTAAATGGTTTTTGATGATCTCCAAGGCAGATGATACTTGGGATTGAGTCGCCATTTCTAAGACTGCTTCAAATATTCAAAGATGATAAATGAAGGAGGAGATGGTGGTTTGAAATGGTTGGAGGAAGGATGATAGTAGAAGATGGAGTGATAAGGGTATATATAGGATGGAGATGAATTATGTAAGCTGAATAGCGACTTTTCAACCGAGCTTCTTTGACCCAACGATCAATTTTATGAAGTTTAAACTTATAAAATTATTATTTTCAAAAAAATAAAATTTTATTTTTTTAAAATATTTATAAAATATTTAATTTCGAATAGAGAGTAAATATTCAAATTTTAGAGAGTTAAAAATTCAATGGACTATGGACATGTCTGTTAAATTTAGCTCTACATGTGATAAAATAGATGTTGATTTGGTCTAGAATTGTCTTAATATGTTTTCATACCTGGTCTATAAAAATGTTAAGAGAATGAATGAAGCTTTCTGTATCTGTCTGGATTCCTGAACTCATTTTTCAAGGTAAGATAAATTTTTTAGTTATATATTCCAATCCAACTATGCAAAAGGGCCTATTTTAATAAGACGTGAGAGGAAATTATCCATCTTTATTTTGTTTTTTTATTTTATTTACTTGATTGTGAATTTGGATGGCTAGGATGGAAGAAAGCAAGCTTTTACGAAATAGTGGGGCCAAAGAACATACAACTAAAATATTGGAAAGTATTTAAAAATATATATATATATATAAAATAATATTGGAAACGGTCAATTGTTGGGGTTGGTTTAATTATTATCAAGTCCTCCTCCTCCAGAAAGTTTCAACCACTTCTATTATTCTATGCAAACAGATTCCTTTCTTCTCCAGAATTGAAGGTAATATCAACCTGGTCAAAGGCATATTTACCGTGATAAAATTTTTGTTGAGAAAAATATTTTTAATATATTTTAATTATAAAAATATTAAAATAATAATTTTTTTTTCAAACTACTATTTCAATATTTTAGTTTCTGGAAATTTATTTTTTTTAAAATTACTTTTTTGACTGAATAAATTAATGTTTAAGGCTATTTGTGTTATAACTCACTATTGTATGTTATTTCAATTATCTTTCTGAGTTATGAACCCTCAGAAATATTTCACCATGTCCATGATTTTCAGATAAATTTCGACCAAATTCATTTTGATGGTAAAATTATTCTCAAGTAAAATATATTGGTGTTGTCTATTCTTGGCGGATTGAAGTTGATCATCAACTGGTTTCTTGCGTATTTTCTTAGAGTCTAGTTCTGTTCTTAAATATATATATATATATTTTGATCTATATATATTGAAAAATATCGGATATCGTAATGAAACTATGGACATCAGCTACTGAATACATTGACATTATGACAAGGGAAGTGAAACATTAAACACTCCAAAAAACTTTAGCAGCTGATGGGTTATCGTAAGTTGAATATTGATGGAAACTAGCAAAGAGAGCAGTCCGTGCTAAGACAGTGTATGATGATGCATATTTATCGTGTTCGTACTGAGAACTCTTGAATATCAACAGCTCTTTGGGCGCACATTAGGAGAAGTTAAGTTTATTGAATATGTTTGAATTTCTTCATTCATTTGGTGAAGCGCTATGTAGTGTTCCTGCATTTTCCAGGCTTGGTAAATTAAAATTAAGCTATTTGAAGTTTGTTAAACTCCCAAGCTGAGGTAAAACGGATTTTTCTTCTGATTTCACTATCATAGAATGTGAAGCAATCCTGTAAAAGTTTGCAAGTTGTCTCCTCCACTCAATCCATCAAGCCCCTCAAGGCATTCTCTTGAACAGCCCGGTGGATTAACTGATCCTTTATTCAAATCCTGAAGTATGCTATTTACATATCATTCTGTTGACGAGAGATTGCAATATTTAGTGTATATATCTTCTACAGTCTGAAAAATGATGCAAAGATCGATCCAGTGTAGTGTTGGAATTTAGAGTAACAGTACAGAAAATATTTAATTTTCCACAAACTAATAAATAATTGGGATTAATCCTATGCTTCTTCTGATAGTAATTAGTAACTGAAGAGCATGGTGAGTCGTAAGCTAATATTGAATTAATCTTCTTCCTTCCTTTGGCACAAGACCTGCTATATAATGTACAAGCAGCTCCCTACAGAAACCATTGCTTGCAATACGAGGAGCAATTTTCTCAGGCATCATACTACCAATATCATAAAGATAGGAAAACTACTTCCTTATAAGATAGCAATTTTCTAGTTTCACCTCGTGCATGCTCTTGCTCTGACATGCTATCTGGCCACATTAATGTCCTTAGTTTGCACCAAAGTAATTATGATTTAACATCCGTAGAACCCACCTATGGTTTAAGAAACAATAGGAAATACACTAGTTTTTTTATGATTGTTCTTTATGTTGTGCTTCTTTTTCCTACTGATATAATGCAGGCTGAATTGCTAGAACAAATTTTTGTTGCAATGACTCTACCTGTCTTGCGTTTGAGATATTACACTAACATACCATTTGGCAGTGATTGTCCACTAATGATCGATGCCAATTCTAGCTGACATATTTATGGGTAAAAAGTATACAAACTTGCTGCAAAGTTTGATTTAACTACACTGTCTTCTCTGTAACTTCATGTTGGTGCATGTTTCCTTGTAACTCTCTGTTTTTCCTTTATCCTTTAACTTAAATGCTTATCTACCAACTTGCACTTGCATACTTCACTTTCTTCTGTCAACATTCTCTGCAACACAGTAAAATTTATGCCCATGAATAAAAAATGCAATGCCTCTCGCAGTCTTGAGTAATCTTGGGAAGATAAATTGTTGTCTAGTAACATCTAGATCAGTGGATTAAATTTGTGGCATTTCTCCAGAGCCAACCGCTTGGCTGCATCCCTTGGATCATTTATCATGCTGGCGCTGCAGCTTGGAGATTCGGTGTTTGGTTGGTTGAACAAGTGTTTCAGGTACATCACGTCCAGAGAAGTGCTCCGCTTTAATCACCCAGGATGATCTGCACTGAATTATCACCATCTTCTCTTGGACCTTACGTTTGGTTACGTCCATGGCGTAGACTCTTTAAGTGTATGTGTGTTTTTATTGTAAGCCTATGTAGTACTCCATTGTTTTTTCACTCACCATGCCATGTTCTAGGTAGCGCGTGTATTGAGGTGATGATCTGTTGATCAGGGTTAGTACTAAGTTTTAGCTAATGATTGTTAGTAAAAATTCTGGTAATTGAAAAAACATCTTGGTTAGTTGTGACTGTAAAGAATAACTTGCTAGGTCTGGAAATTATGTGCAAAACAACTTTCTCACCCCACAAGTTATAGCAGTAAACATATTGATCTCGTTAACTCCTAGGGCACAAACCTCTGCCTTTGGATGAGAAACTTAGTAATCATTGGGAACCAATTAGAGTTTAGTAACACAAAACTATTAACTCTGTTCCTGGAACTGAACTTGCTCCCAAGTTTAGCTCAAGACAACTTTTACACTTCCACAACTCCACCATGATATTTGCATGGATAACAAACAGTAAGAACAATTTTCAAGTAGAGCCGTCGAATTTTCCTTTTTAAACTCTAATGTAAAATTGGCAACTACCATGGAATGAAATAAGAGTTGTGTTAAATTTGGTCAGTTCTAACACACTCTTTTGAATGAGTTGTGTTAAATCTGGATCTAATTATAGCTCACTCTACATACTAACTAAGGGATAGTACCTAAGCGGATAATGCCTAAAATTCTGTTCTAAACCGAACCGACATGGAATTCAACACACTCCTCACATCCAAAACTATATTAGAGCGTGATATATTTTACAAGAAATTCAACCTAACTCACCTTAAAAGTTTGCTCAAAGAAAAGTGTCTAAAACTCTTTAAAGTTGGATGAGTTGTGTTAAATCTGAATCAAAGTACAGCTCACTGTATAAACTAACTCAAGGGGATAGTGCCTAAAATCGTTATAAATAACACGTTACACTATTTCAAACCGAACCGACTTAAGGGGATAATGTTTAAAATCTTTATAAGGGACACGTTACATTATCCCAAACCGAACCGACGTGGAATTCAACATATTCCTCATGTTTTGAATTATATTAGAGCGTGATATATTTTATAAAAAATTCAAACTAACTCACTTTAAAAGTTTGCTCAGAGAGACAAATATCTAAATCTGTTAAAAGAACTTATTATTTTTATTTCAAATTGATATGCGATTTAATGAATCCAAAAAAAAATATTAATAAGCTTAATCTATCTAATAATATGAAACTTAAATTTCAACAGTAAATTTATTACACTTCTCAATTTAAAAAAAAAAATTAAAATAACAGGAGTTATCTCCTCATGATTAAAAAAATTGGAAGATAAAAATCCCCAAATCGCAAATTAATATAAAAGAGATTGAATTGAATGATGAACATGGCATAACAATGACAGTGACGTTGACAGCTTATAGTAAGTAGAAAAATTCGACAATATCAACAAAGTAGATCTCATCTTTGCCTTCATTTATCTTTTAATTATTGAAAGTTTCGATATAGCTTTAAAAAACAACCAACATGCTTTAACAATAATATTATATAGCCTAAAGTTTTGAATTAGATTTTCAATTCCATTCAACAATTAATTTTCTATAATATAAATAAATTAAGCTAGTGTTTATTTACACAGTGATTTTGAGGCATCTCATGAAATCAAATTTTGCGTTTGAAATACGTATTTCCTTTAATTTGTCTTTAAACATAAAGTTAAAAAAGTTACAATTTTATATATATATTACTTTTTGATATTTACAAAATGATAAATAATTTTAAAATAGTAATGTTATTTAATTCTGAACACTCGACAAAGCCGAAGGATCCAAGAAATAGCGAAGCTTGCAGCCTCCTGATTTAAAGCACGTGGGGTTAAATGTGTATTTTAAGTTTTGCGTGATTAGAAAAAGAGGACGTACGTTAATTTCATTTTCAAAATTTCTAAGACAGCCTCTTACTAACTTATTTGTCGTTTTAAGGAGAATCAGACAGTTACTCAAACATTGCGGTGCGCCGCACGTGTTCATGAGGCCACGTGCTGACTGCAGACCGCATCCTTTGGAAAATTCTTTGATCAGGGTCTAATTTGACCATTGTTTTTTGGTCAGCTTCAATCTTTTCTGTTTTTGGCTATCCTTTTTCCTCAAATTATGTGCTCTGTGTTTATTATCAAATTACTCTAAATTTGTTTTTTTATCAAAATAATATCAGAAAATAAAAATTGGCTGTTTTTTCATATAAATTCTTCTATTTTTTTTAGATAAAAGGTATATTATTAGAATATTGAAATTAGACATGAAATAATACATATGAATATGAAAATTAGTAAACAAGGTTTTTTTTTTAAATGAGAATTGAAAATTAGGACTAAAATTTGAAATATATCATATTTATTCATATATACGTATCATCATATTAAGTTTGTGAATATATTTTTTTTTATCGGTATTAAATTTTAAATTATTTTTGAATAGAATAATAATTTTTTTATGAGGCTAATAAACCCTATTAATATATGCTAAAATAAAATCTATTAATTTTAAAAATAATTTAATTATAAAGTAATATGAACAGAAGATATATTTAAAAAGATAATATAAAATGTATTATTTTTAACTATTACTCTTACTTCTACAAAGATAAAACTATAATTATTTTCATATGAATTAAATAAATAAACTTTAAAAAAAAATTTATATTGTGTTATCTAATATATCCAACAACATAATTGTATTAAATTAAGGCTGCAAATTTTCAAAAGAGGAAAGTGATTGGGGACAAGTGGGTTTATAGTATAATATTACCAGCAACCAATAAGACCCTACTTAGGCCCACCAAAGATCCTTTCTTTAAAATTGGATCCATTAATAATTTGTAAAGCTCGATCCCATTCCCATTCCCATTCCCATTCCCAAATCGAGTGTAAGTTCAGGAGGTTTTGGCAGTTGATTTTCATTCAACATAATCACTAATATTTAAAAATTAATTTAGAAAATGTTCAAATTCACTTTTTTAAAAAAAGATATTTAAAATTGGTGAGTGTGAAGATTCGATGAAGGTGAGATGGAGAGGGAAACAGAATGGTGGGAGATGAGAGTCATCCACGCAATAGGCATCATCTTTGATGGAAAATTTGACTTATCCACATTGAAAAACCAAGTAATGTGTCTAGGACGGATGTATCCTTCTTCCTCTTATCTTTCCTTTTCATTACTTTCTTTTGTCCTACGTCTGCTTCCGTATTCTTTTTTCTTTCCTTTTTTTTTTTTTACAATGTTTTGTTTGTATTTGGGATTATCTAATGTGTCAGTCTGTTGATCAACACCTGTAAAAATTTAACCTATATTTTTTATGTTTTAATTAAATAAACAAACTCTTCACTGAATTTGTATTTTTTCTAAAATAAGATTATTTATTTGTTCTAAACTTATAAAACTGACAGCCGCCTGACCAGTGAAGCCCTATAAAACAAAATTATATATTTTAATTAACCACTACTTCTTAAATGTGATCTGTTCTATAAATTGATTAAGCTTCCTTGGCCTATATCCAAATATGTGTGTATATATATCAAAATTACCATTTGCTTCTTAACTGTGAAAATTTAAACTCACAAATTAATGTTTTCTTTTTTAAGTGGTAATGGTATGGAAATTATGATTTCAGGATAAAGTTGGCAATAAGAGAAAGGAAAAGGATAAGACTAATGACTATAATATAATAATAATAATAATGTTGGTTACTATAGATTGATCATGGTAGATAATTATGATTAATTTAAAATTTTCAATTTTCACTATGTATTTCTTTAAAAGCTTCATGATAATGTTTACATCAAGTTTATATAAGTTGTATCAAAATTTTTTTTTAATTATTTGATATTCAGAATTTAATTTAATTGTTATATATTTACGTTGGACAGATTTATTAAAAAAAATAAAATAAACACATCGCCTCTAAATTTTAAATTCAAGACTATAAATTAAGATAATTTCACCTCTTAAAAATAAATTTGTGCTTTATTTTGATTACATTTATATTTACATGCAAATCTTTTTACATAGTAAATAGTAGTATGATATATAGCTTCTAGCTAAGATGACGTGGGTGTAATTTTTTTTCAAAATGTTCACCAACCTTTTGGTAAGGCTTGACAAAAAGGCTAATATTAAGTCCTTAATTACAGACCTAATTGAATAACTCATTTTTCACTATTTAACTTTAAGACTTTCCTTAAATTAAAAAAAAAAAAAAAAAAAAACTTTAAGACTTTCCTTCTTACTTGGAGCAGAGGAACAAGTAATTTTTCATGAAAATTTTGACACTAACCCCATCAAATTTAACTCTTACTACTCTTATTCTTTACCCTAATTGAACTTTTCAAATTCAAACAAACGACCAAAACTGCATTGGAGAAGCTGATGGCTGTTCGTGTAAATAAATAACAAGCAATCAAATCAGAACAAAAGCTAGACAGAAACAAACGGAGAAAAGGATAAGGAACAAAGTTGCTGCCTGCCCGCAATGACGTCATCGAGATATCAAATTTTACACGTGATTTTAAACACCCAGAAAGTTGAGAACCTTCAAGGAACCCCAACCACAAATAAAATATCAACAAAAAATCCCACCATTCCTAATTTGTAATAATTAAAAAAATAAGTGCATGCATCTCTTTCCCTATAAATTCTTCAATTAATAACGCTCACCGGGAAAAGAAAAAGAAAAGGAAAAAAAAAAAAAAAAAAAAAACACAGAGCAGAACACATACCTTAGTTCGTAGATTTATCTTCTCTGTAATCTTTCTTCAGCTTTCGGAAATGTACGGACAAACCGCAAGTGAGGCCGATTTTGCCAATCTTGAATCGATTCGAAGGCATTTACTAGGAGACTCCGTGGCTTCTTGCAATAATTTCACACCTGCTCTTCCTGCTGCTACTCCTGTGTATTGCCGGAGCTCAAGCTTTGGCAGCTTGTACCCTTGTTTAACGGAAAATTGGGGCGATTTGCCCCTCAAAATCGATGATTCTGAGGATATGATGCTTTACGGCGTCCTCCGCGACGCTCTCACTGTTGGCTGGGTCCCTTCCCTCAAGACTGAGCCGCAGCCGGATTTTACTCCTGTCAAATTGGAACCGCAGGAGAATTTTTCAGTGTTGCAAGAGAGCTTTACAGCTCCGGCAACTATTTTGCAGCCGCCGGAGAGGATTGCTACACAAGCTGCAGCTGCTACGCCTGCAGCGGCGCCGGCAAAGGGGAAGCATTATAGGGGAGTCAGGCAGCGGCCGTGGGGTAAGTTCGCTGCTGAGATTCGAGACCCGGCAAAAAACGGTGCCCGGGTTTGGTTAGGGACATTCGAGACAGCAGAGGATGCGGCTTTGGCATATGATCGGGCCGCTTATAGAATGCGTGGCTCTCGGGCTTTATTGAATTTCCCTTTGAGGGTGAACTCCGGAGAGCCGGACCCTGTGAGAGTGACTTCGAAGAGATCTTCACCAGAGCCATCATCTTCGACGTCATCGGGGTCGGGAAGTGGATCGCCGAAGAGGAGAAAAAAGACAGTGAGCTCCGCCACGACGATGGTTTCTACTTCTACAGTAGTATCCGAAGCTGGGTTGAAAATGGAAAATGCAGCTAGATACCAAGTGGCATCAAGTACACATGGCGAGCAGCTACTGGTTAGCCAATAATACTAACAGTAAATGCTTCACAATTCTCAGGAAGGTGGGAAAAATGAGACGAGAATGATACAGTGGAATGTAGGTGTAAAAATGTCCATGAGCATTTTTCATAATTTTGAAGCTGCTTGACAAGAGAAACAAAAATAATTTTAAAAAAATTTGTTAGGCTTTGTGAATACAAAGAATCGTTATTTTGTTTGATTAAAGTTTTTTTTTCTTGAATAGAAGTATTTCATAATGTTTGTGGATATATCTTTTGGTGCTTTTATTTTTATTTTAATGAAATTACGGAATATTTACTTGTAGTTTAATTAAAAGACACAAATTGTTTAGAAAGTTACAAATTTGATTCTATAACAATGGGGAATTGAAAGATTTTCATGAACAAGAGTGGGTAAATATTTATTTTTTTAATTATGGGGCTTGAATTATGAGTAAATTTATTTGTATGGGAGGCAGAAGTGGGGAAATTTTTTGTAATGGGCGAAAGTCTGATTAAATAATACTGCGTGGAGGTACAAAATCTACGGGTCGTAAATTTCTTTTCTTGAAAAAGAAGTAATAACAGTATTTGGAGAATAAGTATAGACTAATTCTATACCAGTAGCTGCGGTAATACAGAGAATGCAAGCGTTATTCGAAATGATTGGATGTAAAGCGTCTGTAGGTGGCATTTTTTTTCAGATCTCAGAGCTCAACCCTTAACAAGCGGTGGAAATTGTCAAGCTGGAGTACGGTAGGGGTAGAGGAAATTTCCGGTGGAGCGGTAAAATGCTTAGAAATTGGAAAGAACACTAACGGTAAAAACTCTTTGCTGGACCGACTAGAGAAACGAATGGGATTAGATACCTAGTAGTCCTAGCAGTAAATGATGGATATTGAGCATTGTGCGTATCGACCCGTACAGTGCTGTAACTAACATGTTAAATATCTTTCTTGAGGAGTCCATTTGCAAGAATGAAACTCAAAAGAATTGACGGGAGCTCGCACAAGCGGTGGAGCATATGGTTTAATTCGAAACAAAATAAAAAATCTTATAAAGATTTGACATGCCGTGAATTCTTTTGAAAGAGGTAGGGGCGAGCATTCGGTCGGTTCGGTTCAAAACCGAACCGAACTGAATAAATCAAAAATCGAAATTTTAATATTTATGAAAATCGAATCGAATTGATTTTGGTCAGAAATCAAATCGAACTGAACCGGTCTGATTCGGTTCGATTTGATCGGTTTCGATTTTTAATATTTTTTTTTATTTTTTACACTTTATTTTTAATATTTTAAAATTTAATTAAAATATTTTAATCTTAATATGATTTAATTTCTCTAGATTATTGAAAAAACATATTATTATCACTAATCGGTTCGGTTTGATTTTTTCGATTTTTTTATCAAAACCGAATCGAACTGAAATAATCGAAATTTCTAAAATTAAAAATCAAACCGAACCGAAATGTATAAAAAACTAAACTAAAATTTTAAATCGATTCGATTCGATCAATTTTTTCAGTTTAAACCGAATATTGTTGACCCCTAGAAAGAAAAGTGTTTTATGGAATGCGAATACTAATAATGCATGGCTATTGTCAGCACTGTGTTGGATTAAGTTCGGGCAACCAGCGCAACCATTATGTTTAATTGCTACTATGAATTTGAAACTTTAAACAGATTGCCGGTGATAAACCGGTGGAAGGTGAAGATGAGGCAAGTTATTGTACCTGACTGTATTATAGTTTAATTTAAATTTTTTATATTATGATCAAAATTAAATAGAAAAAAATAATATATATGGAAAGTAGGAACGATAATTGGTGTAGGATTACAAATATTTATAATTTTTTTATATTATATGAAATTTTGAAAAATATGCTTAAGATTTTAAAAATTATGAAAACTTGTATCATTCTCTTTTTAAATAAAGTAGAATTTTATCTTTATTTTATATGATCAGGCATGCGAGTATTTCAACAGTTACATTCATTTTGGCCGCATTTTGGAATGAGTAAAAATTTGAATGTTTTTAATTTTAATAATAAAGATTATGCTTTCTAAATTGTAGAAAGTACAATGGTTGCATTTTATTCATCTAATTTTACCACCGCCTCCATTTAAATTGTAAATAGTGTAATTGGTGTTTGTAAAGAACTTTATCTACTCGCATAGGGGGGACATTAAAAGGATTTTGTAAGGATTCATGGAGAAAATAAAAATAAATTTTTTAAAGATTTTATTTGGTTTAAATGCATTATTTAAGTCATTTAGATTGAAGTAATATATTTTTTTACTAAAAAAATTATTAATTTTTTAA
This sequence comes from Manihot esculenta, assembly GCF_001659605.2. Classification (NCBI taxonomy): domain Eukaryota; kingdom Viridiplantae; phylum Streptophyta; class Magnoliopsida; order Malpighiales; family Euphorbiaceae; genus Manihot; species Manihot esculenta. Next base: position 3,484,886 of record NC_035162.2, read on the forward strand.
AAGATTGAAAAAATATCAATAAAAAATAAATAATTTTTACATTTTTAAAAATTTTAAATTTTTGTCCCAATCAAATAAGATTTTAGTTACTTCACGAGTATAGGCCACAAAAAAAAGGAGAGAAACTGAGAAGGGCGACATCAAAAACCAGTTACCTTTACCTGGTCGTGTCAACTGTCAAAGCAAACCAAGAGGCACACGTGCTCAAGTTAAGACAACTGTACGGCCCATACCGCCTGCTTGCCTCCACCAACAGCCCTTATCCAATCACCTTTTTGACTTTCAAATTTTGACCAACTTGTCTCTCTCTTCCCTTCTCAGGGTTTGATTTCTAAACTTCAGTCTACCTTTTGTTCTTCAATTTTTGTTCACACTTATTGCCATGCTTTTCCATCTCAAACTATTAAATTTCAACCTGTTAATTCACTGTGTGAACTCCGTTATTTTTATTTTTTGACACTTGCCTATAACAATTCTGAAAATATTTGGAAAAATTTCATTGCTCTTCAATATTAAAATTATTATTTTTTTATAAAGATATTTTTCCAAATCAAGAGATTTTTTAAATTTTGTTCATCAACTTGTGTAATTTGTTAAAAAATATTGCAACTTTTTTAAGGTGCTGTCATCAAAATTCTCATTACTTTAATTGTGCCATTAAATGTATCTTCAATGATAATAACTCATAAGTAGACAACAGACATTACTTTATTAACAAAAATACCAAAAAAGAGCTTGAAAAGGAATTTAGCAAAATTACATTTTCATTCGCTAAAATGTACAATCCACAAATGGGAGATATTATGGGATGAGAAATTTCAAAATCCAGTAGGCTACCAGCCCAATCAGTAGAGTTCAGCCCTGCTTTGTCCAGAAATATTTATCAAGTATCCTGGAGATTCGGATTGAAAGGTTGTACTATATAGCCTTAAAATGGATCACGCTTTTCAAATGGAAATAATAATAAACAAAAGAAGAAAAGAAAGGAAGAGAGGAAGAAAGTCATCAATTTCCAGTTGGCTATTGTCCATGATTGGGATGCCACATGGAAAGTAAAAAACAGGATCCACCATAATGGGGAAGAATGGGAAATAAAGGACAAGAAAAGAGTTTCATTCAAGTGAAGCATCTCCAACAAGAACAAACAAGAATAGTTTCCTTCTTTGCAATTGTTAGGTCAATGTATTCTTTATCTTAACTTGTCATGCAACTAACATTTCTTAAACAGTTAGCATCATAGCCTAGAGTAGACCTCCTGGACATGTCATGAATGTGAAAGTGAAGTACAGCTGGAACAACCGACAAAAAGTTTACAAGGGAAGAGATAAATTCAATTAACCTCAAAATGGAGAGATTTCTTCACTCCATCTTTCCCATCTTGTAATTCCTTCTGATGATGCTTGTCCAACAGATGCATGAAATTTATGAAATTAACCGCCACACTTATCTAAACAAATGAACCAAAGCATACCATTTTGCAGGGCCTCTATCATACTCCCTAGCTGCCCATGATCAGATCTCTCCCTGCTGCAAATTGCACCGACAGATCAGAAGGATTATATTTCACAAGGTGAATGATTCAACCTCAAAACATCTTTGCAATTGATTCAGCTTTCCTTTGACTATGCCCTGTTCAAAAACATTTTGTGATGATTATCCACTATAATTTAAGAGGACAACTATTTCATGGTCCGATTAAATATTAAACAAATAACGGTATAAACTCTATATATGCAATCATTGATAAGGAAGTCTTCAAGTTCATGCACACTAGAAACCTCAAGTGCATCATAGGAGAACCTAGAAGAGAGATAAACCAAAAACGAAATTATAGATAAAGTGAAATTGTATACACAGATAAAATGGCAGGCTTACCATGTGATTCCTCTAAACACAACGGAAAAGGAAACATAAAAAACAATTAACGGATTGAAACATGATAAGGATAAGAGGGCCTAAGGGATGGAATATATCAATATATGAAAAAAATGCCAAAACAACTTGTAGCAAAAACTCAAATTCCATGATTTAAAAGGAAAACAGAATGACATAGTTTCACTCAATGGCCACGCGAAATATTTTATTGAGCAGACAAAATCAACAAAATGATATCATGGACATGGAGTTCTCTTTAGAAGTAGAATGTTCAACATATGTCAAATGAATCCACTACTTTATTTGACTCAGCAAGAGTGACCACAGTAAGTTGTTTAAGCTTCAGGACTTAATCAGGTATTAACTGAAGACGGGGTGCCAGAATTACCTTGCAAACTCAAGGATGTTTAATCCATGGAAAGATGCACTCCAGCAAACCAAAAATGAAACCATATTACAACTTGCATAAATTAATTAAAAAGGAAAAATTGACCACATTCCTTGGGAGATATATAATGGTAATCTAGCTTAATGGTCGGGCAAAAAAAAATCTCGGAGTCTAAAAAAAGTTTCTTACTTGTATAATCACGCCAAGTTCCGTAATCAAACAAGCGAAGCAGATGAAGTTGCGCCGAATTCTCAGTTCCTTCGAGCTGCACTCAAGTTAAGTATTTCACTTTCCTTAATCTGAGTGTACTGATTAAGATAATAATCTCTTCCAAGCAGAACATGTAGTTAATCAAAGCTAAACCTGGAGTACACTGGAAACAGCTAGAATCTCAGAAAAAGAGAAGATATGCGGATGAGAAGTGGCTTCAAGGATGAGGGTAAGGATAGAGGAGCAGTTGAGAGTGGACTTGCCGCCCAACCGTTACATTACTGGGCTTGTCGCTCCACGTCCATCGAACTTAATTGTAGATTTTCACAAAATCAAAAGCACAATCAGAGAACAGAAGCAAGCAGAGACTATGAAGTAGGGCTAACCTTAGAAAGATTTAGGGGTTATAGCAATTGAAAGGTGGGTTTTGAGGGAGAAGGAGAGGGGCGTCGATACATGTATATACGTACGTCGTGCGGGTTCTTCAGCTTTTTCCATAACTTGGGTGCGCGAGGACAGTCTATTAATTTCGTGAACTACGACGTGTCGTTTAATTCGCATTTTAAATTTGAACATGTTAATGATTTATTTATTCCTATACACGTGTTAAGAGTTTTTAGGATCATAATGATGAATGGTCTCATAGGCTATGAGTTCCATGAGCAATGGAACATTGGCAAATTTGCTCTCTGAACCTCCTAGGCCAGATTGGAATTCAAGAATCAAGAGGACTTGTGCACTTCTAGGGACGAGGATATTATGATGAGTGAAATTCTTGCCCACAAATCAGACATGAACTAAGACTAGGAATGTGCAACTCCCGAGTAGTTCAAGAATGTGCCTGTTATAACTCAGCTGGTACATATCTGCAGTTTTCATGTGATGCTTTTGGAGATTATTTCCTTGCAAAACCAGAGTTGTAATGGAGGATGAGGAAGAAGAATGGGCAATGCTCACTGACCTCATCAATGCAAAAGTCCAAAGCTTCTTTTAGGAATTCAAGAATTATTATTATTATTATTATTATTCATTTTCCAATACAGATAGTTGGATAAAAAATTAATTCACAAATTTGGGAAATATTAAATTGTACATTTTTTTTTATATTGTTACATTTCAATGGCTGTTCTTAAAATCATCTCTCTCTCTCTTTCTCCTACAACCAATTTTTGCCTTGAACATAAGCTTGGGCTCATCATTACTTGCAAATGAAGATGGCTCCCCATGGGTTTCCCCTTCTGGGGACTTCGCCTTTGGTTTTCCAAAAAATAAAGAATACCAACCTTTTCTTGCTTGCCATCTGGTTTAACAAAATTCCTGATAAAACAATCGTTTGGCATGCAAAGGGAGATAATCCAGCACAACAAGGATCAAAGCTCCAGATTACTGCCAATGGCCTTGTACTTGCTGATCCTAATGGCCAACAAATATGGAAGGCAAAAACCAGCCAAATACAGCTGTTTCCTACGGCGCTTTGCTAGACACTGGGAACTTCGTTCTTGTTGGTAACAAATCTGATTACCTACGGGAGAGCTTCAAAAATCCTATAGATACCATCCTGCCTTCTCAAAGACTGGAACCAGGCACCGTCTTGTTTTCTAGCCTCACAGAAACCAATTTCTCTAGAGGAAGATTTCAACTTTTCTTCTCTAATGGAGATCTCCAGCTCACTCCTCTTTCCTGGCCAACTGAGTTGCAGTACGGTTCATATTTTAGCAGTGGAACTTCTGCCAATGGTTCAGAGTCAAGTCCCCTACTTGTTTTCAATGAATCATCCGAAATGTATGTGTTGCAAGAGCAATGGAACGATTGTCCAAATCCCTTGGCGGGGGCAGAAAATAGCACCTAATGCGGTTTCAGGAAACTATTATCGACAATGCTTGGTTATGATGGAGTCTTCACACAGTATGCGTATCCCAGAGACTCCGATGGTAAGCAGATCTGGTCAGTCGTTCAATACATCCCTGAAGATATTTGTTCAGCCATAATCAATGAGCTTGGTAGTGGTTCATGTGGATATAATAGTTATTGCAACTTGTCAAATGGGAGGCCTAATTGTAGCTGTCCACCCGGATATTCACTTATGGATCAAAACAATCCATATGGAGGATGCAAACCACAATTGCCTCTGGGTTGTGGAGCTGACGATGCATTAGAGAACCTGGAAGAGTTGTATGAATTCCAGGAGCTTCAGGATGTGAATTGGCCTCTGGGAGATTATGAAGGCCTTAAGCCTTATAATGAAGTCGACTGCAGAAATTCTTGCTTGCAAGATTGTTTGTGCGATGTGGCCATTTATGGTAACTCAACTTGTTGGAAGAAAAGAATGCATCTTGGTAATGGGAGAGTCAAAATTGAACCTCAAAAGCTCTAATCAAAGTTAGAAAAGCCCTGCTCCTGCCTGCAGCAAAAAGAAGAAGGATAAGTCTATCCTCTTAGGATCCCTAGGTACCTCCCTTGCTCTCAATGCATTTCTCTTAATCACAATTCCTCTAGTTCTCTTCCTTAAACAAAAAAGTAAATCAAACAGAGTAGTTGAAGTTTCAACACTTCTGGAAACAAATCTACATGTGTTTACTTACAAGGAACTTGAGGAAGCAACAAATAACTTCAAAGAACAAGTGGGCAGAGGTTCATCTGCAATTGTCTACAACGGCATCCTGAAAGTTGCTCCAAACAATGTAGTTGCAGTCAAGAAGTTGGATAAGTTGTCCCAAGAAGCTGACAAGGAATTCAAAAATGAACTAAAAGCAATTGGGAAAACATGTCACAAGAATCTGGTCCGGCTGCTGGGTTTCTGTGAGGAGGGAGATCACCCCGCCTCTTGGTTTACGTGTTTATGACTAATGGTGTTAGCAAAATTTCTCTTTGGGATTCCAAAGCCTGCCTGGAATATAAGGGCTAAAATTGCATTGCAGATTGCAAGAGTGCTTGTGTATTTACACGAGGAGTGTGAAGGTCCAATTATTCATTGTGATATAAAGCCAGAAAATATACTTCTAGATGAACATGTCCGCCCAAGAATTTCTGATTTTGGGTTGGTGAAGTTGTTACTTTCTAACCAGAGTCGGACTTTGACCAATATCAAGAGGAACACGAGGATATGTGGCTCCTGAATGGTTCAGAAATGTCGCTGTTACAACTAAAGTGGACGTTTACAGTTTTGGTGTTTTGTTATTGGAGATTATTTGCTGTAGAAAGAATGCATCGAAAGTTGAAAACGAACAAATACTAACAGATTGGGTTTGTGATTGTTTTGCGGATGGTAGGGTAGATGAAGTGGTTGAATCTGATAAGGAGGCCGTGGCTGATAGGAATAGGGTGATCAGATGGCTAAGCATAGCAATCTGGAGCGCTCAGGAGGATCCTTCGAAAAGGCCTTCCATGAAAATGGCTCTGCAAATGTTAGAAGGATTGCTGGAAGTATCCTCGCCACCTATTCCCATTTTCAGCTCTACATTGTTAAAGAGTTTTGAGTTGGAAGTTTTAGCTCTATTGCAGATACCGCACGATTAAAGCTCGTCTACCTCCTCCTCCTCCTTCTCTCTCTGGCTTATATTCAGGCACTGCAATTTTATTTACAGTTGTTTGAATGAGAATGTTGCCTCAGTATCACACGTGGAAGAGTAGTAAAGGGGGAATCTTAAAATTTTTTGTTAAAATTAATTCTTCAGACAAAGATAGATAAGCAAAGGGGATTTCTTTTCTTTTTTTTCCCATTCAAAGGGTAAGCAAAGGTGATCAAGTAAAACTATGCTATAAAAGGATATAATTAGAAACCACCTGTGGAAAGATTTGATCTACATCAATTATAGATAAATAAAGTTAAACATATATTCAACAGTTTATTGATTTCCAGATAATTGAAGCATTGTGCTATATCTTCTTACCCAAATCACTAGTATAAATTTCATGTTAGGGGTTGAACAAATATTGGAGCTCAAAGCACACATCCAACCAGGCTCACTAGCTTATCGAACAGCCCTGATCAGCGAGACTCATGACAGGAATCTTACGCTAAAGATTTAGCTTGTACATGACATTTTTTAACAGAAAATTATTCCCCGAGTGTCTTTACCTGACCACAAAAGGTTTTATAAAGCCTACAACCGACCACGTCATGGATGGCTGGACAAACTTGTACAGCCGTAAACCACCAAAATCAAATTGAGCCCTCAGATTTCTTTGAAATGGCGATTACATTAAAATTGAGGGAGTCGGGGTTTTTCTGGATCATGTCCCGTATGACTTTAGCTGCATCCTGTCGGGAGAGAAAACATCAACATGTAAGACTTCAAAGGTTACATGAATATCAGATGTCCTGAAATAAATTTGAAAAAAAAAAATTGCAAAAATATGCTGAGTTGGGTTTGAAGCCACCAAGGCCCCCCTTCAGGTCCAAGCCAAACATTCTAATGTACACACAGAGAGAGAAGGCACTCCTCTTCTCGAGCCGAGAATAGATACTGACAACCTGGCTTCAAACAAAGCCCAATCCTCCGCACAGCAACAGCAGGCTTGTATAGTCCATTACAACATATTAATCTCATCTAATTTAGACTCGACTAAATAAGATGAGACTCTTGTAGTTCCTCTGCTATTTTTCCAATAATCAAACATTTTTATATTTTTCTTTTTTTAGTAGCCACATAGACTATAGACTATAGAAGAACGGAGCAAAAAAACCTAAGCTAAAGTTTGCAAATATAGACCTGCAATAAGCTGCTTGGTGAGGATGCACCATGCGATATTGGTCCTGATTTTCTTCCATCAAGCTCAAAAAGTTCTCCTACATATAAAACATATTGAGGATTAAATACACACTGTGGAAGCAATGAAAGCTGTAAAACTATCTACTGGCATATCTGATTAATTACATTATTGCTTCATTTCTCATTTGCTTTTTATACTTGGACACAAACACATATAAACACATCTGAAATATCTACCTTCCACACACGTGAAGCAGATAAAGTGAGTGTCGACGTTCTCTGAAGCCTGCCAAACAATAACGGAAGGAAAAGAAATAAAGATAAAGTGATAAACATATTGCTACTTACAGTAATTGATCAAGCATAATTTAGACACATTTTTATTATATCTATTACTGTTTATTTACACATTTTTCTAGCTTAATTTGTGTTTTTGTCATGTTTTTACAGAAAAGGAAGAGATTGGAAAGTTGGAGAAAAAGTGAAGAAAAAGCTGGAAAAGTGATTGGGTCAGTGATTTGCCCAAATCACTCGTAGAAAACTGGTCAAATCACTCGCAGAGATAGAGACAGAAATTGGACTGAATCCCAGAGAACGATTGGGGCAGATTGGGCAAGTGATTTGCCCAAATCACTCGCAGAAACTGCTCAAATCACCTTAACAGCAGAAATTGACAGCAGAGGCGGGAAAACAGCAGGGAACCAAATTTCGAATTTTCAGAAGTCCAAATCCAACTCAATCACTATCAACACAATTCCAAGAGCCACGAAAGAGCTTCTCACCTAAGGAATTCCAGTTGCAATTAAATTCAACATCAAAAGAGGAGTCACAAGCGAAATTAAAAAGGGATTTCAAAACCCTAGAAGGATGGAATTCTTCAGCTATAAAAGGGCAACCTCCAAACCAGCAAGGGGCATCTTCTGATCAGCGACTCAGCATCTTCTCCCCTCGCCAGAAATTTTGCAGCTTCTGTCTTTCCTTTCTTTTCATCTTTTGTGTATTTAGTCCACCATGAGTGGCTAATTTCCTCCTTTTCTAATTGAAGTTGGTGAATTTCAGATTTTGTGATGAATTGAGAGATTTAAATCTCCATTGTTAAACTTCTATTTATTATCAATATTTATACAATTTGAGCTTTCCATAATTATTACTTTGCTTTTAGAATCAATAAGGGCCCATTGCTTTTAAACTGCTTAAGTAATATTGTTTGAATGATTTAGGTCCGTAATTGCTTAGGTTGTTCAAATACACATTTAATCAAATTGCATAATCTAAACTTGACCACGCGGTTGGCAAGGATAGAATTGGGTTTCTCTAAGTCTTAATGCAGTCAACAGTTGTTCGATGCCAAAGGCCCCAAGGACGTTCCTTGGCAACTTGTTAACTAGTGTTTGATTAGCAAACGTTTCCTAATCAAACTAGAACTAAGAAGGAATTTGGATTGTGAGAAGCGTCTTCCACATCCTAAACTAATTTGTTGAGATAAATAGGAGTATTAAAGAATCAATGATCAATTCTAAACAATCTGAAAAAGATTCATACTTCAACTAGAAGCTTTTCTCTTATTGATTTACTCATCTTTGAATTATTGCTTTCTTTTGCTATTTAATTTTAATCATCAAATCAAAACCCCCCTTTTTTTATTTACTTGCTATTTACCTAGTCATTATTAGGAAAATCTTTTGTGTCAATTCCCTGTGGTTCGACCCTATTGCCACTATCTACAAATTTATTTGTTGATTGATAATAGATTTATTTTTTACGGCTTCGACAACCGCTATCAAAAATTGGCGCCGTTGCCGGGGACTTGATTTAAACTAACGTATTTTCCCTTTATGACCAGGTCTGGCCGTAAAGACACTCTTCTTTACGACCCTGAGATTGAGAAAACTGTCAAGCACTTAAGGAAGCAAGCAAATTTGAGGAACCAAGCCTCAAAAGCCTCTTCATCAGCAACACCATCTCACAGAGCTGTTGTTATACCTGCTGATTTTTCTGCACCAGCAAATTCACCTACCTCTGCACCAGCTGAAGCACTTGCTGTCACATCTGCCCCTGCTACAGAAATTTTTGCACCAGCAGACTCTCCTACAGCCACTACTGCATTTGAACCTGATACCCGATTCCAGGTTATGGCAGAAAATCCAGCAATGGCGCAACAACCTGCTGTCCGTGAGGAAGCCGAACTTCAAGCTGGAAATTTGCTTATCCCTGTCCAAGCACCACAGCCACAGCCACGGGAAAGAACTCTCGGAGAGCTAGCTGAACCAGCAGGAGACCAAGCACCCTTATGTATTGAATATTCCCCTTTGATAGCACCATTTAAGTTAAAGACAGGCCTAATCCATCTCCTTCCCAAATTTAGAGGCCTAGAAAATGAGGATCCTCACAAGCACTTGAAGGAATTCCACATTGTGTGCTCCTCTATGAGACCTCAAGGTATTACTGAAGAGCATGTCAAGCTTAGAGCCTTCCCTTTTTCCCTTGATGATTATGCCAAGGAATGGCTATTCTACTTATCACCCGGATCCATCACATCATTGGCTGGTATGGTGAGAGCATTCTTAAGAAAATTCTCCCCTACCTCAAAAGCCATAGGCATCCGTCGAGAGATAAGTGGGATAAAGCAAAAGCACTCTGAAGGCTTGTATGAGTACTGGGAGAGGTTCAAAAAGTTGTGCACAAGCTGCCCCCAGCATGATATTTCTGACCAATCTCTCATTGAGTATTTCTATGGAGGTCTGATACCCGCAGAGAGAAAATTTATTGATGCAGCCTGTGGAGGATCCATTGAGAAAAAGTCACCAACCTTTTTACGCGATGGTGCACATGGGTGATACACCCCCGGTTACTCAGTTGGTCACTTGTCCAAGTGGCTACTAGCTCTGTTCATAATCTTAGACCATCGAAACTTTATTTTTATGCTTGAAAAAGTCACCAACCTTTTTACGCGACGGTGCACATGGGTGATACACCTCCGGTTACTCAGTTGGTCACTTGTCCAAGTGACTATTAGCTCAGTTCATAGTCTTAGATCATAGGAACAGGTTGTGTTTGATTTGCTGAGTTTTTCTTTTTCTTTTTCCTTTTTATAACAATTTGGGCAAATCAACTCAATAGAGAATTACGCTAACCTTTTATTGCATGCATTTTATTTTCCTTTCCTATTGGCCACAGCAGTTTCAAGAACTCAATTCAAGAAAAAAGACTTCCTAAGTAAAGGCTACACATTGTGCATGGTTCAATTTAGGTTTAAAGGGTTGGATAATTTAATGGGGTCATGAGGTAAGAAGCTCTTTTGACTTAGTTTTTTATGCTGAGTAGAGCAATAGGCTAAAAAAAACAAAATTCTGTGTGTGTGTGCATATGTGTGGAAGAAAGAAAAAATTTCTGGTGAGTGACAGAGGTACAACCTATGCAAAAAGAAACAAAAAGAATGTAAAAGAAAACTAAACATGGTGAAGACTGTGCAAAATGTTCCCCAAACACCCCCACACCTATTGCAAACATTGCCCTCAATGTGTAAGCATGTATATAAAAGAATTAAGAGGGAAAGGGAAAGGGACTTCCTGGCCTGTGGGTGATTTGGCCAGTGATCTGGGCAAATCACTGTCTGTCACGATGCTGAGGCAGAAAATGGTCTACCAGTAGGTCCAATAAGTGCTCCATCCTGTGCATTCGGTCTTCAATTCTACTGAGACGAGCCTCCACTGTCTGGTTGGGGGCTTCGTCTGCAGGTGGCTGATGGGCATCTTGCTGGGGGGCTGCTGGAGGTGCTGTCTCTGCTGGTTCCTGCCCTGTTTCCCCTGTTGTCCCATCTGCTGGGGCATCAGTGGAGACTGCCTGTGGGGCAATGGTGAGTTTGCTGGTTTTCTTCCTTCTGAAAACACGCTCATGGCGTAGCGTTACGGGACCTGCAGGTGCAATGGAAAAAATATCCCCTACTTTGCAAAGCAACCCCATGTCATCTAGTGTGCGAAGGTCTAAGGGGGTTGTTTTGGGGGTGGGGGAGAGGTCAGTATGTGCTGGGTGCAATAATTTGAGATTCACTGCAATGGCAGTGATCAAAGGGCCAAGAATCAGGGCCCTGTTATATTACATGATGCTGGATAGTTGGGTGGCAACCCAATATCCAAGATGTATCTTTCTGTGTGTGCATGCACCATAGAATGTATAATTCAGTTCTGGTCAGGATGTTGGAGGCATCCTTCCTTCCAGAAAATGTGTAAGCCAGGAATCTGTGGATATATTTCAGGCTGGGGTTCCTAAGGTACAAGTCCTTGGACCTGGTGGGTGAGTATGTATCTGGGGGGTTATCACTTAGCTCCAAATATGCGGAACTTGGATCAAACTCAGCAGGGAAATCCCAAGTAGAATCAGGGCATTCACAGCCCATGGCAACGCTAAATTCCTGCAGGGACAAGCGAAATCGCTGTCCCAATAATCGAAAGCCAACTGTGCCTGGTGTGTGAATGTTGTGCATGGCAGGCCTATCGAAGTAAAAGGTAATGAAGAACTCGTGTGTGAGTTCCAGGAAAGAGGGCATGCGCTGGAAGAAAAATGTGTCCCAGCCAATAGTAGAGATGAAGGAGCGTACCTGGGTATGGAGTCTCAGTGCTCCAAGGGTGCCATAGTGGATGTGCTTACCTGGGTGATAGGGTAGAGACGAAATTTTATCCAGCCTAGTGCGCTCAGAAATTTTGTTGAATGTCAGGGCTCGAGCGATGTGATCTGGGCGTGCTGGCTTGGGCAAATCGCTGGGCAGATCACTCGGCATATCGCTGGGCGCATCACTTGGCAAGTCATCGGGCAAAGCGCTGGGCACATCAGTGGGCAAAGCGCTGGGCACATCAGTGGGCAAAGCGCTGGGCACGTCACCTTCCTCGTGACCTGTGGGATGTGTGGCAATGGGGGTTTCTGGTTCTGGCTCTGAGCTCGGCGGTGGAGGTGATGACTGCGTTCTTGGCCGTTTCTGGCCGAGGGCAGCAGAAGGTGTCTTCATGAGGTGCTTCTCCCTCCTGGGTTTCCATTGCGACCTTAGAAGAGGAAGGTGGTGGCTCGGTTATCGTCGCCCTTTTGCGCCGGCGATAAGTCTGGACGTCCGGTGAGTCGGAGCGTCCGGTCGCCGCTCCAGTAGCTGGTGGCGTTTCACTGCTGGTGGGGACTGGTGGAGGGGTTTCCCCTGCATCGTCATCACTGTCGGAGGGGATGGGTTTCGGTAACCCTAGTTTCTTCCACATGAATGGTCCGCCTTTGGCCATCATCTTGATCCGAACCATGGTAGTCTTGAGTTCGCCGGTGGGTGGAGAAGAAAATCTTGAAGAAGAAGAAGAGATGAAAACAGTAGATCGCGTAAAAAGTAAAAAATACGATAAAATTACTTAAAGTGATATGGGTAGGTGAACTGCCCTGATCATTTAATGTTGGCTCTTTGGATTCTTGACAGGGTGATTTGGCCAGTGATTTGGGCAAATCACTTGGCCAGATCACTTCTTCATTGCGGTTGCTTGGCTGGTACTGTTCACGCCCTTTTCTGATGATGTGCTGATTTGGTGATTTGGCGTGGTGATCTGGTCAAATCACCTGGGCAAATCGCTTCTTTGGTGCAACTGCCTGGTTGGTCTTGTCCTGTCTTGGATGAACCCTGTCGTTTTGGCCTGTCGGTTTGGGCAAATCACTGCCCCTATCACTTGTTACTATGCTACAGTCAGATGATCTGCCCCAGTGATTTGGGCAAATCGCCTCGATGATTTGGGCAAATCACCATATCTGGGCTGCCTCCCAGTAACGCCCTGTTTTTTGTCTTGGACTAGACATCAGTGTCTTGCTCAACAGTCTAAGGAAGGGGGATCCAAGGGAACCTCCTCAACAAGATGAACAGTAAAGCCTTCATAAAATTTCTTCAAACAGTGCCCATTAACTTTGAAAACTTTGCTTGTTTGTGGACTCCGTATGTCAACAGCTCCATGTGGAAAGACATGTTCAACCAAGAATGGCCCAATCCACCTAGACCGAAGCTTCCCAGGGAATAATTTGAACCTGGAATCAAAGAGCAGGACCTTATCACCTACCTGGAAGTGTTTTCTGGAGATATGCTTGTCATGAAAGGCTTTAGTCTTTGCTTTGTAATCCCATGAAGCTTCATATGCATCACGTCGAATCTCCTCAAGCTCTTGAATTTGCAATTTTCTGTGGACTCCAGCTTCTTTTTCATCAAGATTACAGCTCTTCACAGCCCAATAGGCCTTGTGTTCACGTTCCACAGGTAGGTGGCAAGCTTTCCCATAAATCAGCCTATATGGAGACATCCCAATTGGAGTCTTATATGCTGTTCTATATGCCCATAAGGCATCATTAAGGCGCACACTCCAATCCTTACGATTTGGGCAGACTGTTTTCTCCAAGATGGACTTGATCTCCCTATTTGACACTTCGGCCAGCCCATTTGTTTGAGGATGATAGGCAGTAGAAGTTCTATGGATGACATGGTGCTTCTTGAGGAGAGTTTCTACTACCTTGTTGCAAAAATGGGTGCCTCGATCACTGATTATGGCTTTGGGCAGACCAAATCTTGAGAAAATGTGGGATTTCACAAAGTCAACCACTATTTTTGCATCATCAACCCTTGTTGCTTTGGCCTCAATCCATTTGGACACATAGTCCACAGCAAGAAGTATGTAGGTGTTGCCAAAGGAAGATGGGAATGGCCCCATGAAGTCGATGCCCCATATGTCAAAGATTTCACACACCATGATGGGTGCTTGTGGCATTTCGCAAGGTGGAAATCAACATTCCCCTACTTGATGTTGTCAAGCAAATTCCAAGGTATGCCAAGTTTCTCAAAGAACTATGCACCAACCGAAGGAAACTTGCTGAGCGTGAAAAAGTAAGTGTGGGGAAGTGTGTCTCAGCTGTTATTCAAAGAAACCCATCCCCTCTGACAGTGATGACGATGCAGGGGAAACCCCTCCACCAGTCCCCACCAGCACTGAAACGCCACCAGCTACTGGAGCGGCGACCGGACGCTCCGACTCACCGGGACGTCCAGACTTATCGCCGGCGCAAAAGGGCGACGATAACCGAGCCACCACCTTCCTCTTCCAAGGTCGCAATGGAAACCCAGGAGGGAGAAGCACCTCATGAAGACACACCTTCTACTGCCCTCGGCCAGAAACGGCCAAGAACGTAGTCATCACCTCCACCGCCGAGCTCAGAGCCAGAACCAGAAACCCCCATTGCCACACATCCCACAGGTCACGAGGAAGGTGACGTGCCCAGCGCTTTGCCCACTGATGTGCCCAACACTTTGCCCGATGACTTGCCAAGTGATGCTCCCAACGATATGCCGAGTGATCTGCCCAGCGATTTGCCCAAGCCAGCACGCCCAGATCACATCGCTCGAGCCCTGACATTCAACAAAATTTCTGAGCGCACCAGGCTGGATAAAATTTCGTCTCTACCCTATCACCCAGGTAAGCACATCCACTATGGCACCCTTGGAGCACTGAGACTCCATACCCAGGTACGCTCCTTCATCTCTACTATTGGCTGGGACACATTTTTCTTCCAGCGCATGCCCTCTTTCATGGAACTCACACACGAGTTCTTCACTACCTTTTACTTCGATAGGCCTGCCATGCACAACATTCACACACCAGGCACAGTTGGCTTTCGGTTATTGGGACAGCGATTTCGCTTGTCCCTGCAGGAATTTAGCGTTGCCATGGGCTGTGAATGCCCTGATTCTACTTGGGATTTCCCTGCCGAGTTTGATCCAAGTTCCGCATATTTGGAGCTAAGTGATAACCCCCCAGATACATACTCACCCACCAGGTCCAAGGACCTGTACCTTAGGAACCCCAGCCTGAAATATATCCACAGATTCCTGGCTTACACATTTTCTGGGAGGAAGGATGCCTCCAACATCCTGACCAGAACTGAATTATACATTCTATGGTGCATGCACACACACAGAAAGATACATCTTGGATATTGGGTTGCCACCCAACTATCCAGCATCATGCAATATAACAGGGCCCTGATTCTTGGCCCTTTGATCACTGCCTGAATCTCAAATTATTGTACCCAACACATACTAACCTCTCCCCCACCCTCAAAACAACCCCCTTAGACCTTCGCACACTAGATGACATGGGGTTGCTTTGCAAAGTAGGGGATATTTTTTCCATTGCACCTGCAGGTCCCGTAACACCACGCCATGAGCGTGTTTTCAGAAGGAAGAAAGTCAACAAACTCACCACTGCCCCACAGGCAGCCTCCACTGATGCCCCAGCAGATGGGACAACAGGGGAAACAGGGCAGGAACCAGCAAAGACAGCACCTCCAGCAGCCCCCCAGCAAGATGCCCATCAGCCACCTGCAGACGAAGCCCCCAACCAGACAGTGGAGGCTCGTCTCAGTAGAATTGAAGACCGAATGCACAGGATGGAGCACTTATTGGACCTACTGGTAGACCATTTTCTGCCTCAGCATCGTGACAGACAGTGATTTGACCAGTGATTTGCCCAAATCACTGGCCAAATCACCCACAGGCCAGGAAGTCTCTTTCCCTTTCCCTCTTAATTCTTTTATATACATGCTTACACATTGAGGGCAATGTTTGCAATAGGTGTGGGGGTGTTTGGGGAACATTTTGCACAGTCTTCACCATGTTTAGTTTTCTTTTACATTCTTTTTGTTTCTTTTTGCATAGGTTGTACCTCTGTCACACACCAGAAATTTTTTCTTTCTTCCACACATATGCACACACACACAGAATTTTGTTTATTTTAGCCTATTGCTCTACTCAGCATAAAAAACTAAGTCAAAAGAGCTTCTTACCTCATGACCCCATTAAATTATCCAACCCTTTAAACCTAAATTGAACCATGCACAGTGTGTAGCCTTTACTTAGGAAGTCCTTTTTCTTGAATTGAGTTCTTGAAACTGCTGTGGCCAATAGGAAAGGAAAATAAAATGCATGCAATAAAAGGTTAGCGTAATTCTCTATTGAGTTGATTTGCCCAAATTGTTATAAAAAGGAAAAAGAAAAAGAAAAACTCAGCAAATCAAACACAACCTGTTCCTATGATCTAAGACTATGAACTAAGCTAATAGTCACTTGGACAAGTGACCAACTGAGTAACCGGAGGTGTATCACCCATGTGCATCGTCGCGTAAAAAGGTTGGTGACTTTTTCAAGCATAAAAATAAAGTTTCGATGGTCTAAAATTATGAACAGAGCTAGTAGTCACTTGGACAAGTGACCAACTGAGTAACCGGGGGTGTATCACCCATGTGCACCATCGCGTAAAAAGGTTGGTGATTTTTTCAGGCAAGGATAAAAAGTGCTGATAATTAAAATAGGGCAAGTCACTCTTGAGGGATTGCATTAAACCTCATATAAAAGAATAAGCATGATCAAATCAAAGACTTTCCCTTGGCCATGGTGAGTGATAGGAAACAAGGAAAGAAGGGGACAACCTTAGTACATGCATCCTACACTGTAGTGTTTCAAATTAGGAGTCTAGGGGGGGCTGATTAAATGGCATTTAGGCTCAAAAGAAAAGGGGGCTTGATTGGCTAAGTTGTTTGTTGCTTGAGGACAAGCAAAAGGCTAGGTGTGGGGGTATTTGATCAAAGCATAATTTATACACCTTTCTAGCTTAATTTGTGTTTTTGTCATGTTTTTACAGAAAAGGAAGAGATTGGAAAGTTGGAGAAAAAGTGAAGAAAAAGCTGGAAAAGTGATTGGGTCAGTGATTTGCCCAAATCACTCGTAGAAAACTGGTCAAATCACTCGCAGAGACAGAGACAGAAACTGGACTGAATCCCAGAGAACGATTGGGGCAGATTGGGCAAGTGATTTGCCCAAATCACTCGCAGAAACTGCTCAAATCACCTTGACAGCAGAGGCGGGAAAACAGCAGGGAACCAAATTTCGAATTTTTAGAAGTCCAAATCCAACTCAATTACTACCAACACAATTCCAAGAGCCACGAAAGAGCTTCTCACCTAAGGAATTCCAGTTGCAATTAAATTCAACATCAAAAGAGGAGTCACAAGCGAAATTAAAAAGGGATTTCAAAACCCTAGAAGGATGGAATTCTTCAGCTATAAAAGGACAACCTCCAAACCAGCAAGGGGCATCTTCTGATCAGCAACTCAGCATCTTCTCCCCTCGCCAGAAATTCTGCAGCTTCTGTCTTTCCTTTCTTTTCATCTTTTGTGTATTTAGTCCACCATGAGTGGCTAATTTCCTCCTTTTCTAGTTGAAGTTGGTGAATTTCAAATTTTGTGATGAATTGGGAGATTTAAATCTCCATTGTTAAACTTTTATTTATTATCAATATTTATACAATTTGAGCTTTCCATAATTATTACTTTGCTTTTAGAATCAATAAGGGTCCATTGCTTTTAAACTGCTTAAGTAATATTATTTGAATGATTTAGGTCCGTAATTGCTTAGGTTGTTCAAATACACATTTAATCAAATTGCATAATCTAAACTTGACCACGCGGTTGGCAAGGATAGAATTGGGTTTCTCTAAGTCTTAATGCAGTCAACAGTTGTTCGATGCCAAAGGCCCCAAGGACGTTCCTTGGCAACTTGTTAACTAGTGTTTGATTAGCGAACGTTTCCTAATCAAACTAGAACTAAGGAGGAATTTGGATTGTGAGAAGCGTCTTCCACATCCTAAACTAATTTGTTGAGATAAATAGGAGTATTAAAGAATCAATGATCAATTCTAAACAATCTGAAAAAGATCCATACTTCAACTAGAAGCTTTTCTCTTATTGATTTACTCATCTTTGAATTATTGCTTTCTTTTGCTATTTAATTTTAATCATCAAATCAAAACCCCCCTTTTTTTATTTACTTGCTATTTACCTAGTCATTATTAGGAAAATCTTTGGTGTCAATTCCCAGTGGTTCGACCCTATTGCCACTATCTACAAATTTATTTGTTGATTGATAATAGGTTTATTTTTTACGGTTTCGACAACCGCTATCAGTAATGTTCATGTTGACCAACAAGAGAACGGAAATAATACTTATAAATTGCTATCTTTTATCATTTACAGCCATCTCTCTAATATAAAGATCAGCCTAATGGAGAGTCTCTCATTCAATATCCTCTCAAAGTGTGGAGATCCCTCTAGCCTTCTGAACTCTCAAAAGATTAAACTTCCTTGCACGAGTTTGCGAACTCTTCCCATCCTCCAAACTAAGGTGGTTGAAAACAATGGTACAAACTACAAACCTTGCATCTATCTAGGTTTGATTAGTGGTTACTAATATTCATAATTTTCATCAGATCGTTTATCTAAGTATGTTGGAGAGACTCCAACAGAAAAATTTTATGGGCCTCCGACTGTCCAAAATATACTATACTACACACACAATTCTTCAGGTACAAACAGGCTAATTAGCATAAACTTTCTTACTGGAGAAACGATGAAACATACTTTAACTCAATCAAATACTAAATAAGAAACGGTTACTCTGCATGCTTGTATTCTCAATAACATTATCATTTAGGGTCAGCATATTCATTTGTTGTTCCCAAGCAGAATTAATAATATGAAATTTATCATTCAATTTAAAAAAAAAAAAACTGTTCTTAAGATACTAACCTCTGTATCACCAGCTGTAGCTGCTACAGAATGTGCAACTTCCATTTCTCTATCATTCTCAAGAAATGCAGCACGCTAAACAATGTACTTGGAAAAGAAAAAGTAATAAGAAGAGAGATAAGAGGAAGTCATAATGGTAGTCGCGAGTAATGGAAATGGGCCTATAATAGTTGTAACGTAACGGTAACAACCTGACGCTATACAAATTTTTCAAAAAAATTTGCAAAATTCGTAAATGAAATGATATTGATTAGATTTAATTCAAAATAATGTATACAAATGCATAATAAACATAAATATATAAAATATAGATTATTTAACTTAAATTAAACATTATATAGTTTAAAATAAGAAAAAAAACAAACATAATCTTTATAGATCGAGTAAACTAATAGCCCAAAGTACAATTTTAACTCAAAACTAACATTTTAATTCACAAATAATTTTTTAAAAAAAAGGGAAAAAAACAACTACTAAAAACTAAAATAGATAAATTTTAATCAACTTTTTAGAAGAAATAAGTTTGGAAATAGAGTAATTTATGATGGATCTAAACTTATATGTGAAACATGCAGGGAAGATCGAAATTTAAAAGAGAAAGAGAAGAGAAAACTTAAAAAATATAGACTTTGAAACTGCTGAAAAGTGTAGAAACTAATGAAAATGAGAATAGGGGGCATAAGAAGAAGGATATAAAAGAATTTTAATTACCGATAACGGCCGTTACCGTTACGCAACGGTCGGTAAGCACAAAGGCCAAAAACAAAAGGTACAAAAGGAACAGCAGGAAGACCTCCAATGGATCCATCTGTGCAGTGGATTTGAAAAACTTATCCAAGAATGATCCCTCAACTGAAAATTAAAAGTTCAAAAAAAATATAAGTAATAATTGATGTAGTAGGGATTTTGAAATTGGATTATAAATTTTAATTACCATGATAGATACAGAAATGTCTTCAATTCATGCCTTTTTTAATATGGGCCTGGGACTAAAAAATTTCAAGACAAGGCAATATAACACCTAAATCTTTTATTTTGCAACAATCCATAAGTTTTGACAGGCTCATATAGATCAGAATATAAGGCAAGTATACAGTTCAAAATTATCATTACCATTTTAATAGCTGTATGTTCTGTGGACTATGCTCATCAACTGTAGTGGAATACCATTCTGATAAATGAAAGTGGATATTGATTTAATAACATAATAGGTCCTTTTGCAAGTTTAACAGTTCAGCTTCTCCCGTAAATTCTTATGTACTACTCAGTCCACTCCAAGATAATTGAACCTACTATCCCATATCCAGAAACAACTAAAAACCAAATGCATAGGTGATTTCATAATGGTTCTGAATCAATCCAATTATCGATTGTTGCACTGGGGAAGAGTGAGGGAACGAAAAGCATAGCTAATGAATACAATAAGGACAACTACTAAGCAGTAATCCCAAACCAGTTGGGTCAGCTTATGAAAAGAAGATTTAAAAAAAAGTTACTCACAAAGCTTGATATCTGAAGTGATGTTCCCAACAGCATGAAGAAGCCCTATTGTTCCACAAGCATTACCCACAGTCTGTTTCATGAAATAAACTTTACTGCTAGGTTCCTGTAGCCAGAACACATTAAAGAATGATAACTATATTGCCCTTGCAAAATGAAAATTATTATCAAAAACTACATAGTTGGAAACAAAAGCTTAGTCTCACTAATTGGAGATCTTCTAAACATGTTTCAAGGTGAAGAATCTAGAAGACCTCGTGATTATTTCTGGATGTCAAAAAGAACTTGGAATTCTAAAGTTTGCATCAGCTTGGACCTAAAAACTGAACCTTCGTATGAATGAATAACAAAAACTAAACAGAACCTGAGCAGATTCAGCTGAAGTAGATTCTGTACCAAAAATATTCCTCATCTCTAGCATGGATGCAGGTGCTAAGAATAAACATTCAAATTAAAGTGGAATATCTAAAATATCATGCGGATGAAAAATATACCTCCCAAGCAGTTTTAGAGGTTATTAAATCCATAGATGAGGCTCCAGCAACACTAATGAACGCTTATGATTCTTTATTCTTTATTCCAAAATTGAAATTTCTCATGTGTCAACAGCATGTATGTGGACTCTGATACTAGTGTTCAATATAAACTTGCATGAGCTACTAAGGCAATCTCAATGCGAAATAGCAAGTAAAGACATCTGATTGATTAAAAGTTTCTCAGTTCCCAAAATTTTGTGACAGTCTGTATGCACAAAACAATTTCACACCAATGTAGTAGTTGCCGAAAAAGACTGGATAATGAACATGACACTTGAGCATACAAATAAATTATCAGGACGATCACCTTGTTCACGCCTTCCTGACGCATTCTCTCTTCTTCACTCTGGAAAATAAAAAAATTTTCAAGAAATTACCAGACATTTACATATTAAAATGCTAACCTTACAAGCAAGTTGAGTGGCATCGTTCATTTGAAGTGGAACTGCTAAAATATATCATACTAGTGAAAGAGACTAGGAGTTTCAGCAGAATTTTAAGTTAAGACACATTAAAACACGAGATTACCCATAAGTAAAAGAAGAAAATAAAAAGTGAATGATTTCTTACACCATCAAAATTGCAGAATTAAAGGAAAGAAAAAGAAAGGCAACATGAACTGAAGTTCAAGAATGAACCCCAGGTACAGAAGTGGAAAAGAAACAGATTTTAATGGAACAAACCTGCTGAGTTATGGGAAATAGGAACAAAACGGCGAGAACAGGCTTCGGAACCATTTCCAGGAGTTCCTCATCCAAGCCATAAACATCATAGCACTCGGCTTCACTCTCCGGAAGGCCTAAGCCCCAAAGGAACTGCACAATGAAAATATACAAAATAATAAACTAATATAACTTCCAGATAAATCCGAAGAAAATTGGACAGAAGAAATATTAAATCAGAACATAAACAAGAATCATGAAGAGTTTCAATTTAAAGCAATATGAGCATATTACGATCAGTTGATTGATTTCCTTCCCAAAAAAATAACTCCCCGCTACCAAACATAACCTTAAAAAATAAAATTTAAAAAAAAAATCGACGCAGCAAATTTAATAAAGAGGATTATGAATTAAAGAAAAAGAAGAGATTTTTCTGAGGAAAGGAACCTGGTTCATAACATCTGGATTAGCTTCAAGAGGAAGCCACCGCTTAGCAGAGGGTCTTTCGTCTATGGTTGCCATTTGGTGTTCACCTTGCCTAAGATTTCTACGTCTGCAGAAGAAGAAAGGTGTTGAGATTCTATGTAGCTATCAAATTCAAAGGGTTTTGGCTGGGTTTTAAAACTCCAGAATTTCTAGCGTCATACCCACAAAACTACAAATTAATAAAGAAAAAAAAATTTTCCGAATTTTTTTTCCTTTTTGACAATTAAAAACTATTTTTTTTCTCTGAAGTTACTTATTTTGATTTACTTCTGAAATTCTTGCAATCAGATTCTGCACATGCTTTATTTATTTATTTTAGTTTAATTGTATAATTTTAGATTATTATAATTACAATGATATTTAATTTTTTATATATCAACAAAAGTGAAAAATATACTTCTTCCGATTTTGTTTTCTCATGCAGTCAAATTATGGAGCTTTATATATATGTTTTACTATTTTAATTATATTTAATTACTTCATTCATATGAAATGAAACGGTACAATATCATTTATCTTGTTTTTCTTTTCAAACAGAACTATTGATTATATTAATAAAATTTCATTAAATAAATAAAAATATCATTCCAAATAAAAAAATAATTATACGTATGAGTAGTCAGAATAGTATTACGATAAATTCATCTAACAGTCAGTTCTAGAGTATAACAAAAATTTATAAATATTCAAAATTAAATCCTTATATGAGATAATTTGATAAAAATGCTCCTCAAATACTTGTCTAAAACTCTGCATAAGATAATTTGGTAAAAATACTCTATCTTTCTCATCTCTCGAATATAAATCATTAAACTCTTCCGAACAAAACCACGGAATAAAATTTCTACAAAATAAAGCTCGAATAAAATTTCAAGACTAATGTCTATTTTTGTGATTCTAGAATCCCATAATAACTAGTAAATTTTCATTGAATATTATCTTCCGAAACAAACGAATTAATAAAATTAGAAGAAAAATCAACCACAGAAACAGATTTATGACTCTTTCAAATTAACGAAAGGCTTCCTCCCAATTTTTATTTTTTGACTGAGAATCAACTATCAAAATGTAAAAAATTATGAAAAAAATTACATGTAAGAACTAAGAACTTTTGTTTTCATAAAAAATAAAATGTCCACTTGTAACTATGAACCAAATCTTTCAATACAATAACTATATGAGGATTACCGTTATAAATCTGTCAAAAAGGTCTGCATATTCTAAAAATTAATTGGATTGTATGTGAGAAATATCTCACCATACAGAAATCATAAATCATAAGTGACGATTAGAATATTTCTGAATCTCTTAATAGGGACAATAATATATTTTTCTTAATCGACAGTCAATTGACGCAGATCGTTATTCATGGAAAGGGAAAAGAAGAAATTAAATTTAAGGAAGAGGAAAAAGCGAGAGTATCGAATCACAAAAGGATTGTAGAGGAAAACTTGCTTGAAAAGTAAATAATTATTTTGTCATTTATCATGTTTATCACAATTTTTCCATACTTATAATATTGTAAAAATATATTAACGGACGAACTTAGCTGAGGATTTTTTTTAATTTTATATAAATGAAAAAAGAAATATATTTTTTGCTCTATTTAACTTTCAAACACATATCAAATGAAAATATAGTTAGTTTGTAATTTAAATTTTGGAGAAACAAGCTAAATGTATTTCCATTAACAAAATTATAACGAAAGTATATTTTTAAATATAGTTATTAAAATTTTAAGCAAATTTTAGTGAAATAAAGTTTACCCAGTAATACAAATTTAAAATATATATTTTCAATTTTTTAATAAATTTAGATTTTTTTTTTAAACATTGTACATATTTGACAAAAATAATTTAAAAATAGCTAGAGAGCTGCGTTTAAGAATGTTTTTGATAGAAGTTAACTTTGAACTTGTTTCTCCTTCCATTTCAAGAGCATCTCATGAAGACTAAGAACACAATAACCATCTTGTTTATCTGCATCAGATGAAAGCAAAAATCAAATAAACATCCTGTAATGAGAAATACTGAATCATTATGCTCAAACCATGAAAAAAAGTCTTTGAAAGATGAAAACTGAAGAAACAGCAATAGTATCCAGCCATTGTTTTTATTCACTAAAACATCTTAGAAAAAGAGCTTAAAGCTTGGTCTTCTTTTGCTAATCTGGACACCAAAAAGCTTAACTGATTCATTATCTGGCTCCTTTTCTTCACCATCTACTTCATGGTTTGCTCTTTTCTTTGCTTCTTTTTCCTTCTCTATGTTCCAAGTAACAGCATCACTTTCCACACTACAACGCTGAGCATCTATCATGTAAAATACTCTTCCCTGAGTCTCTCTTTGTTGCTCACATCTGTAGAAAAAGACGCAGTCTTTTGGCTTCAGGTTGTTCATCTTGAGAAAATGTCTCCACCCTTTTGTGAACACAAATGTTTGAGTACTCTTCCAGTAAGAATACCGAAAAGTCCATGGACGACGGTGTCTATCAAAGAATGTTAGTTCCATGGACTTGTTCCCATTTTCATCTCCTCCAGATGAGTTCACTCCAGCGAGTGGAGGAAAATACTCCATTGCATGTTCTTTAGGGATGTGAAATCCTTTGATGTGAGTGACATCAGTTTGTGTCAATTCCTTTCGAAAAAGCATTTGATATGAGATATCTTGCTGATGTGCCAGATTCATTGTTGCATATTCCCTCAACAATGACTGATCTGCAAGATAATTTGAAAATTTGGACAAGTAAGTCTTGTCCTTGATCATATCTAGGATCTCTTCATTTGAGTACTGACTCTGGAATTTGGTCTCTTGAACTGTGTAAATGGACATAGGGAAGTTGAGGGGGGCATCACTTCTCTGAAGTTTGATTGCTGCTCTATCATAAGCCATTGCTGCCTCTTGTTCCATGTCATAAGTTCCAAGCCAGTAAGCCTTGTACTTGAAGGCGATCCGTGCACCCCATTTGCCACTTCTGAGCCAAATCACTCCCCTGAATTTTGAAGACGTCCCTCTAGCACAGCTACTGTCATTCTCAGTGTTCGGATGATTTGCGCTGATGACGTCCCTGGAATCCCAATTCCTCTCCTCCTCCATTGAGTTTTGTGATACCTCCTGAGGAAAGAGTACTAGGAAATAAATAAGAGTGTGTAAGAAATCATTTCACCTGAAACTCAAACTTGTAGGCGAGAGTTCCAAGGAAAGATGGATTTCAGGGAATTATCAATGATAAAAAAGATAAATTTTATTATTATAATTATCCTCTACAGAAAGTATGCGAAGAACTCACCTGCTGATGAAGGATACAGCTGATGCAGACATAAAAGCTGCCAACTTACATCCTAGGATTACGACAGATCTGCATGACTAATTCTGAAACTCAACTCTTACACTGTGAGTACAGGATGATAATATTAGAATTTCAATATCAATTACTTGATGTGTTTATATCCATGTTTAGTTCAACTTCAGGGATTTTTTCTTCTTTGCTTCTGAATCATGCACTCCCTTCCTAATATGGAAGAGGAAAAGTTAATTATCAACTTAATTCTTATTTTTCAGCTAATTTTTGTGTCAATGAATATTAATTAATTAGATTTCCAAAATATGCAGAACATTGTAAAATGTATAACAAATACTTATTTCTTGATCTAGCAAATAGAATTTACAGCACGCCATGATCATCATGATGCTCTAAGATTTGAAGTTCTCCCACTGACAGTTCGTTTGCTGGGGAATGTATGCCAAGCTTAATTCTTTGGAAGAAGGATATTAATATGTTTTCATTTTCTTTTCTTGAATAATATCAGAGAATTGTTCAGAACAGGATTAGGGACTAAATGGAGTAAGGGGGCATTAAGGACTTCTCTTTTGCTAAATTAGATTTCTGGGAAGTTGCACAGTCTATTTAATAAAGACAAGCCTGCCTATATGCTGATATGCATACAAATCAAAATTCTGAATCTATTCAAGTCTTTAGCTTGTATTGTCAATATTTATGGCATTTGTAATGATAGAAATAAAGAAATTAATATCACAGCAATTCCTTTTCCTTACTTGAATTGCAGAGAAGTGAACAATTATTGATTCACATTCTCTATCTATCAGTTGTAGGTACAAGGATTAAACCCACCATAATCAATAGTTATAATAAATGGTTTCTTCGTAATTAAAGATGTCCTGAAACTATTGAGATAATTAAAAATAATAATTATTTAATGATGACATTCTTTATCTAATTTTTTTCAAAAAAAAGAACAGCCTAAGAGAGGCAATGGCACAACCCTCAAAATCACCTTACATAAACGAAATATGATCTCATCGTAGCTAAGTGATAAAAAATTTCCATGAAAATGATCCAACCTAGAAGGTATTTTTTGCTTTCAAGGAATCATCCTAGGCCTAGAGGAGTTACAGTTCCCTAGCAGTCTAAGAAAATGAAAGAGAAACAATCAGGAGGGGGCACATAACCTCAGCTAGAGGATCAATGGCGAGTTGCAGATGACAAAATGAATTTTGTCTTCTTTCTTTTCTGTTCATAATTTTGCTTTGCTGGAACTATTTTTATCAATTTTTTATCTCGTTTTTATTCTAATGAGAAGCCATGCTTCAGTGAAATGGATGATCCAGTTTTAATTTCGGTTCAGAAATGAGTTCTACAAAATTGAGCACCTAACTACGTTACTGATTGAAAAATGAACTTCAAAGTTCACTGCAACGATTTGGGTTAATCAAGATTAATGTTTTGATTTTGATATTAATTTTAAATCAATTTCAGGTCCTCCAGATTTTGATAAAATTCAATTCTTTAAATCTTTAAATAACAAATAAGTTTGACACAAACCAACTAGTTCCAATACCATTCAAGATCAACTTGAGTTTCATTAATTTCAACCTAGTTTTGATTTTAAATTAATAATCTCATATAAGATTTTGAACCAGACCATCGCCAAATCCAACTTCAATTACTACTCAGGCATTGATTAAAAGTTAGTGCGAATTATCTACTTGAAAGCAATTTTTGCAGTTGAAATTATTTTAAACTTTTGTCCCTTATCAAGAAAATATAAAATGGTGGATCAAAATATAAGTTGTTAGATTGCTATATTAAATTAACTAACAATTTTGATATAATAACTCAATAACAAACAGAGTTCTTATCAAACTAAACTAAATTACAATTTACTTGACAATTTCCAAATTTAACATGACACATCTCGAACTCAAACTCCAAACCTAATAGCTACAGTACCAATGAAATACAGCCCATTGGTTCAGTTCATTAAACAGCCTTTTCGTGGATTTCTCCTTCTTTACTAATTGAAACTTTTACAACCTGTGAACCCATCGTTCAAGTCGAAGTTGCTTCAGAGGAGGTCCAATATTCGGCTTAGTCTTCAGAGGACACAGCCATTTTCCAGTGATCTCAACAGCATTGGAACGTTCCAAATTGGTTCTTTCTGACAATACCTTTCTTTTAGTAGTGTTGTTTCCACAATCTGAAGTTATTCTTTTATTTCTTGAACATTCTGATATATTCTTTTGTGGCTTATGCAAAGAATTCTCATCATTTGGTATCCATCGGTTCTTTGTTGTCACAAAACCACTCTCCACAACTTCTTTTCCTTCATTTTCTTTGTTCTTGTTTTCACCAGTTGATTTCCTAATTAAATCTCCAGCAACTTGAGTAAAATTCCCATTAGTTGTAGGTGATGCAAGATCTACTCCCATTTCAGCTTTAGTTTTCAAGTTCTCTGTAAGATCCTTCATAAGGCTCAACTTTGTTGGAGATGTCATGTCATTCTTGCATGAATTTGTTTTCTGGCATGTCACTAAAAGAGGTTCTTGGACGAAATTATGTTTCTGTTGCAGTTTATGTGGTGTACAATCACCATTCGAGCTTACTTTCTCAAGATCATTCGTCGAACATCTAGGATGATTGGGAAATATCTTGTCTTCCAAACGCTGACTACTTTCACAGAACAAATTATCCTGAGTGGATGAGTTCTCATGCACTGGGGTCCTCATGCCCTGGAATTACAAAATGTGAAATTAAAGAGAGAATTACAAAGATCGCTGAAGAATAAATGCTGCATTAATGCCCTTTAGAAAATTATAAGTCTTCAGATTATTATGGGTACCTTATTCAGAGACGAGCTTTCCTGCTTATCGCCCCTCAAGGAGCTGAAAAAAGATCCTTTTGGGAATACTTTCTCATCAACAACAGATTTACCAGTAACTCTGGTTTGTCCAAATTTCCCCAAATTGCTTTCTTTCTCATTGTGATTATGTTGATTGACCAAACCGTCACAATCCGCTTCTTTATCAACCAATGCATTGCTTTCTGGATATTCATACGCATAACTGAAGAACCAGTGTCTAATGTCTGGTGGCTCTGATAGAAAATAAATATAACAAGTAACCTAGACAGTTGAGACTTATTTTAGCATTCTTACAGCATTGCTCAAAAATAAGGCAACAAAAATTTCTTTAAAAAAATCATAGAACATTTCACAAATGTTACTAACCAGAAAGAGATGAAGGTGCCTCTGAAGAATCTGGAATCTGTAATAATATTAATAAAAGAAAAGCATTAGACAAAATAATCATCTTCAAACCCTTTAGTTGCCTAGTAAAAGATGCAGCATTGATAATATAACAAAGCTGTAAACAAATTTATTGTGCAGAATACAATAAGAACAAATGATGGATCAAGCAAAAGCACCTCATTCGATGGTTGGTTCACACATGTGTCTTCAAATGTATTCTCACAATTAACAGGCCCAGTTGAGCGCAGAGTCCCACCTCCAGCATCTACTTCATTGCTGTTCCAAGAATTCCTAGACTCATACTCAAAATTGTCTTCTTTTTTTCCTTCACTTCCTTCATAAGCAAATCCTTCTTTCGCACATACACGTTCTTTAGTAACTGATTCTTTAAAATCATCTAGTGTATCCAGCACAGGGGATTCATACACATAGCTAGAGAACCAGTTTCTAACATGAGGTGGCTCTGACAGAAGAAATGGAACAGGAGTAATTAACATCTTAAAATAGATTCATATGTCTTTTCTAATAGCTGTAATTGGAAGATATGAAAAGAGGAACAAGTACGATTCACAACTTTGACATTTTCTATCAGATAGTAACAATATCACAAACTGTGACCAAATTTTCATAAGATTAGAGGAATTAGCCCTAACCGGAAAGGATCGACAGCGAGTAAGTGGAGTCTGTTGTCTGAAAAAGAAAGAGCATGCGTTAGATATAATCTGCTATAGGCAGGAACAAATCTAATTAAGAGCAAGAATCATACTTTGGGCACTGAATTGTGATCTTCAAATATAGGCTATCAAATCCCAACATTTGCGATTAGAAAATAAATGTTAACTTGAGCTTTTAAGTGGCAATCGAATAAATAAATCATTTTCAAGCTTTGCTCCATGAAAAGAAAATGCAGGAAGGCAAAAGAAAAACTGTGCAAGCGAGCAAGAGAGAGATTAAGAGATAGATGGAATACCCCGTTTAAAGATTGGTGTTCATGTTTGTCACCAGCGTCACCATTTCTTCTAGATTCTCCCAAATGTCCTTCCTTTTCTCTGCTTCTCTCTGCAGCAGCAGAAAATCCATCTCCTTCACACTCGCGCTCTTTAAACTCATAAGTATCCAGAACAAAAGATTCATATCTGTAACTAGGAAACCAGTTTCTTATGTCGGGAGGCTCTGCAATAAAACAGAAGTTTACATTTTTAAAAAGAATCTTCTAATTCAACCATTTCCGGTTGCTGAAACAATCATATGAAACGAAATAGACGAACATATTTATGACGAGAGTTTATACGTACCAGAAGGAAGCGAAAGCGAGTGAGACGCATTAGACAGCTGCGAGTGGAAACAATGAAGAATGGTTAGAAAATCTGGTTTGTTCGAATAGAAAACTCGCTTTTCTATGTTTTCTGAGGAATCAAACAGAAACTGGAAATCGGAAATTTGGATATTACATCAATGATAAGGATTTACCTGTGAATCAGAGGCATTTTCCATCCGATCTCTCCCTCGCGCATAAGATTTTCACTTTTTTTCACTAACCCATCTGGAAATTAAGGGTTTTGTTTAGACTTTTCAAAATCTAGCGGCAAAACTTGGCGCCGTACGAAAATTAAGTTTTGGTTTGCCGGTGAAGATTTATAAATTTTAAACTAATTTAATCAGGCATAGCGAAAAGCCGAACGTTAAAAAAAAAAATTAAATTAGAAAAATGAATTTTTACGTGCTTAATTTAATGGTAAAATTTGTTTAATTCAATTCTGATTACGATTGTGTCCGGTTTTTTTATCCCGAACTAAATTTAAAAATAGTAGTCAAATTATACTGAAATTGAAAAGAAATATTATTAAAATTAAAAATTAAATTTATTTAAATATTTAATTCTGATTATTTGTTAAAAATTATTCTGAAATTATATCAAATAACTCATTTTATATGTGTTTTTTAAATAATTTATAATAATATTGTAGTTTTAATATATAATTCAAATAATATATTTTATATAATATATAATTTCAATAAAATTACATATATATATATATATATATATATATAATTGTAATATTATTTCATTATTAAGTATTTCTTACACTTTTATTTAACTAATTTAGTTAATTAATTATAATTTATTTTCTTTAAATATATACACTATTTACATATTAATAAAATTATACTACTATAATGTAAATTACTAAAATGATTATATATATATATGAGTATTTATAATAGTTATTTTAATTATTTGAATGTAAATTACTAAATTATTATATGTAAATATTTAATTATTTTAATGAAATTTTAATTTTATTATAAAAATCGATAACTGCATTGAAATTAAAATAAAGTTAATACTAAAATTCAATAAAAATTAAAAATATATGCAATCGTATTGAATTTTAATTTCAATCGATTTGAATTGTTTATATCACTTATTACTATATTCGATTGCATTATGATAAATTATTATTCGATTGTATTATAATAAATTATTTTAAAATTATAAATTTAAGCTAAATAAGCCCTTTAAATAATTTAAAGGATGTTGTGTTTCCAAGATTAATGGATTCAATATTGGAATGAATAATCGGCGTTATTTAATTTTCATTAAATCTTGATTCAATTTTATTTTAAATAGTTTTATTAATAAAAATTATTTTTTATGACATTTAAAAAGAAAAATTATTTACGGTTGTATCAAATGAACTAATTAATTCTGGATTAATTTAATTTTTTTAATTATGTTAATATTAATTGAGTTTAATTCAAATTAAAGTAATTCAAATTAAAGTAATTTAATTCTAAATCAAATAATGTTCATCATACCCTTATTTTTCATATATGCTAACATCTCAAGACATGTTGTAGTTATAAGAAAACTATTATTAGAAAATTCTTAGTAAAATAAGAGGTAAACTAATTTTTAATTAGAAATATTACTCTCCATTTAATATTAAAAATTTTACATAAATTCAATTTATTTTTTTAATAAGTATTTTATTTAAAATAAAAAAATTTTAATTTAATTTAAAATAATTTATTTTAAAAATATTAAAATCTTATATAATTTTATAATAATTTATTTAATTTTTGTTTGAAGTGAGTAAATGTTAACCCGTAATAATTAACGTGCCCTTATTTTTTTATTTAAAATAAAAATTAAAGAATAAAATATGAAAAATTTTATATTTATTTAGATGCACTTATTATCAGATTAAATATGTGAATGTAATTAATGTGTACTGTTATTTGTCATAATATCAATCACTATAATTTAAAAAAAAGGTGTATTTGAGTAAATTTAAAATATGGACTCATAAATTTAATTTGATGGTAACTGTATTTGAATAAATTTGAAAGATATCAAATTATACTCATTTATTTCTCTATATAAAAATAAAGTATTTAGCAAGTAAAAAATATTTTTTTATATTTTTTAATATGAATACTAAAATTTTGTAGAAAATATATTTTTTATAATTTATTGAAATAATATCTCTATATATTCCTTTCTTTCACAAAAAAAAAATATAAAATTCTATTTATTTTATAAAAAATATTTTTATATTTTTAAATGTTTGAAATATTTTAAAAAATTTAATTAACAAGAAAATTTTTCTTAATTAAAGAAAAATATAAACTATTTTATTATTATTATAACTTTTATATATAAATTTATTAATATATTTATTTTTAAATTAAAATTAATATAAATTATTTTTGTGAAATAAAAAGAGATTAAATATATATTTATAATCTGCATAAATCCACATCATTTCCAAATACGAAATATTTATCATTTACTAATAATAGAAAAAATAGCATTTTATAGCAATGGTAACGGGTGGGGCTGAGTGGGGACCGCTCTTCTATCCTCGTCCTTATCCGGAGTCATGTGAGAAGTTCTGTTGATATATATATATATATATTATTTTTAATCTCAAATTATAAATTTATGTATTAAAAAAATAATTTTACGTTACGAGTATAAGTTTTATTTTATTAAATATGGATTTTTATTCAGTGTATATGCATGTGCGTGAGAAATTTTGTATATTATCATAATAAAATCAATTAAAGATATACGATAAAACTTATTTAAGTCAAATAAAGCACACAGAAATTATTTAATCAATTGTTTAGGTGAATTTTATAGACACTTTGTTGAAGGCAAAATAGCAACTGCTTTATTGTGAAAAAATTATATTTATATTTTAAATTTTTATAAAAGAAATTTATTTTTTAAATCAACCATATTGTAAAAATTACATTACATTAATGAAAAATAATAACAATTTTAATTTTTTATTAAAAAATTACATTAAAAAAAATTAAAATGTATAATATTTTTATTTTTTAAAATTATATATAAAAAATTAAATTAATAAAATAGTGACTACTTCAAAAAAAATATAATATCAATACTTTAAAACACTCACACTCACAAATTTAATCAGGTGATAAATATATAAATAAATATGAGAAATCTTGTATTACACTCTTTTAATTTATATTTAAAAAAAATCAACACTTAAAATAATAAAATAAAATTACTATTTTTAATCAGCAATGATATTATTAATTTAATAAAAAATGTGCATAATTTTATTAATTCAACATATTTTTTATAAATTTATTACAACAAAATAAAATATATTAAATTTATAAACGTTATAAATTTATATAAATATTATATTATTTTAAAACAGAAACTCCCATTGCATATATTATATTATATTAAATCATAATGGACAAACCTGAAACCACCCACAATTTAAAAAAAGGGAAAATGATACTTTCTGGTACGCAATTTCCCATGTATGAACAGTCATTTACTTTTTTAAAATCACAATTGAATTTCTTGTTATCAATTTTGGTAGTTTGCACATTACCCATATTGCCCCGTGTCATGTTGTTCTGTCACTAGAAAATTCAAGCCCAGGTCCACCCCCCAATGCCACTATTCTCAACTCTTCACTCTCATTTCCCCCTTTATATTAGGTTTTATCATCTCCATTTCTCAATTACTCAAACCTAGGTTTTTCATTTTCAATAGCCATTTACTGTTTTTCTCTATAAGTGTAAGTTACAAGTTCAATGTTAGCTTCAATTTTGTTATTATAAAATTTTTTACTAACATTTTATTATATTTAAAGTTTAAAGCTGTCGAAAAGATTATCGGCGGCTCTATTCAATTTTGTTATTATAAAATTTTTTATTAACATTTTATTATATTTAAAGTTTAAAGTTGTCGAAAAGATTATCGGCGGTTCTATGATAAGAAAAAGTATATATGTATTGTCGATTTAGAGTAATGATTTTTTTATAAATTTTAAGTATTTTTTTTATATTACATTTAATTAAAAAGTTATATATTATAATTGTCTCTTATTGCTTTTTAATTTAATTCGATTTTGTTATTATAAAATTTTTTTTTTATGTTTAAGATTTTAAGATTGTCGGAAAGATTATCGGTGATTCTTATTTATTTATCGATGAAAAAAAGTATATTTATAATATCGATTTAGAGTAATGATTTCTGATAAATTTTAAGTGATCTCTTTTATATTACATTTAATTAAAAAGTTATTATTATAATCGCATTTTATTACTTTTTAATTTAAATAAATTTTTATTATTTTTAAGGATGTCGAAGGGATTATCGGCGGCTCTCAATTGAAGATCGACAAAGATGTTCAATAAATCTTAGGTAATTTTTTTTTTCTATCGCATTTAGTTAAAAAGTTATATATCATAATTGTATCTGATTTTTTTTTTAATTTAAACAAAAGTTATATGTTCAGATCTTAAAAATAAATAGATCATATCGGATACTTGCTGTAAAATTATTTTTTATTTTTATCTTAATTTTGAATGAAATTTTTTGCACTTAATTTTCTCACCATGCATAGTTGTCCTTTTATTTTTATTGATTTATTCATAGTTTGGCATGTTTACAGTTTTGTCGGTGTTTTGTGTATTTTTTTTTATTAATTATTATTATGATATATATATATTTTGAACCGTATAAAAATACATTATAAGACTGTATAAATATAATTAAAATATAAAATTTTACTGAATAAATAATGACTTATAAACAGATAAAACTGATACTAAAAAAAATTTATAGTAAGTAAATATTAATGTTCTAATGCTTTCATAATCATAAATTAAACAAACAATGTTTAAGAGGCATCATAAAGTTTTTAAGTAGAATAAAAGTTATATGAACACACACAAAAAAAAAAAAAAAAAGATTTCACCCAACAATTTAATTCAAAAAAAGTTCATGTGAGATGTTTTGAAAACCTAAACCATTTATTTGGAGCGATTCATTTAATAAAAAAGAATTTAAATAAATTCTTATAAAATTTAATTTAGTTTAAAACAAAAAATTTTAAGTTAAAATAAATGGGTTCTCTCATTTCACATACTAAAAATATTTTAAAAATTAATTAAATTAAAATTTTATGAAAATTTTAATTTCAAAGAGAGAAAAATGACTAATTTTAGCATAAATATTTTGTAATATAAATTTGATGTGACATTTGAGTATTAGTATTTAATTTCATGTTTTATCTTTTTCAAATTATTGGCATTTTTAACATGATGGTTTATCTATTAGTTTGTTTATGTATCCTTATTTAATATATACAAGAAAATAAACAAATAATTTAATAACATAAATTAATTAATTTTGAAGGGAAAAAACAAATTCTAGAACTTTATAAAAAAAAAACAAAATTAAACTTACTTTTATGTGATTGGATAAATAATAATAATAAAAGGTGATGTTTAAATTTTGTCTCTTACGTGTCCATACTGTTTGGAAAAGCAAATGGATATATGAGATAAAATGATATGATCTTCTAAAGTAGGCAAACATAATCACTATGAAATTGTTGATGTCAGATGTTTTAGTTGCATGTTTTGACTTTTTTTGTTCCATAAATGTTGGGTCAACTAGTTTGATTAAAGGTCAAAACTTTCTTCTTTTAGTATAAAAAGTCCAAGCTAGCTCTGTTTGCTAATGTGTTAGCAGTCAACATGTTTCTATTTTTAACTTCCAAAATAACAAAAAAACAAAAACAAAACAATTTCTTTGTTACCTAATTAATTAAAATATAAATAATGAATGCACAACTAGTATGAAAACTATTATTTGCTAGCACCAAACTCAATTCCTATAGTAGAGAGAGTTTACCAGTTTTCTTCCTATTATGCTTCTGCTATGATCTCACGTTTGAGCATGCACACTCCATCAACAAGATTAACGAAATCAAAGCTTACATGGAAACAGATCAAACTGATGATTTTGTATTTTGGACAGATGCTTTATTTGTAAACTACCAAGGAACTATATTGTGATTTAATGAGCTTTCTATTCTGAATTCTTGTAATGTGATCTGTTTCAGATACTTTCTTGCATTTGCATACCAAATCAAGTTTTTGCAAACATAGGAGAATGACTTATGAGTTAACGGACAGGAAACAAAAGTGTGTTATTTGTCTAAGCTCTGACACTGAAGGAGAAAAACAGATGGACTCTATGTTGGATCCTGATTATATCAGGACTAGGCCTAGAAGAAGAAACAATAATCCTCCCAGGTCAAATCAAAATATGGAGATTGAGACTGTATTTCCTGGGGTTGATGGAATTTCCATTGGACGAAAGAGGAGGGCTCCATGGAAAAGAGCTAATAATGGAAACGAAGAGCTGAAAGCGAAACCAAGGAAAAGGAGAAAGCCAGCTTTTCGCCTAAGTAGATCCATTACACAATCAAAATCTGACGAGAAAACAGTATTGTCATTGTTGATGAACCAGAATGCAATCTTTGAATATGACAGAGTTCAATATTCTGTAGACAATGGGCCAAGCCTGAAGGAGGGGATAGCAAGAAGGGATGGTATTTGGTGTAGGTGCTGCAATAAGCTTATGACAGTTTGGGAATTTGAGATTCATGCTGGAAGCAATTTGAAGATGCCATATTTTAATATCAAAATGGTTCGAACCTCTAAGTCCCTCCTGAATCTTCTGGTTGCTCTATGTGAAATCGAAGAAGCAGAACGTCGTCATTTTAATCATGTTGGGCCTATACCTGGTGCAACTGATGCTAATGATGATGCTTGTCAGATATGTGCTGATGGAGGAGAGCTGATTTGTTGTGAGAATTGCCCATCTACGTTCCACCCAAGCTGCCTGGAAATGGAGGTAATTGCAGTTATTCCACAAACTATTTTCTGTTTGCAAATTTGTTTATAAATTGTAAATTGTTGAAGTTTGGATTGCAGAGTATTCCCCAAGGGGATTGGTTATGCCCTTACTGTGTTTGCATCTTCTGTGATGGTGGCAACCGTGATATGCTTACATGTCAACAATGCCAGAAGAAATGTAAGTACAGTACAGCAAATTCCTTTTTTTTTTTTATAGTATTTGAGAAAACTCTTTCAGCCATTGATGGAGCTTGTGAACATTTCTGTTGCAGTTCACTGGGAGTGTTTTCTTGAAAGGCAGCCTATAGATCTTAAAATATATTGGCTCACCCAATTTTGTGGACCTAACTGCGAACAGGTAAATTAACTTTTTTTGTCTTTTTTCTTGAGAGTATGTGTTTGATTGCTGGTTATTAATTTAAGTGTTACAAAGAACAATAGGAACTGAACTTAGAGTTTTCTTCTTTTTTTTTTTTTTTTTTAAAGATTGACTGCAAGCTTCATAGGCTAATTGGAGTGAAACATGAGATTAAGGAAGGATTTTCTTGGACATTGCTCCGGCGTTTGGACCCATTTGATGATATTGATGTGCAAACAAGAATGGAATGCAACTCCAAGTCTGCATTAGCATTGGAGGTGCTGAATGAATGTTTTATGAGTTGCACCGATCGGCATACTCGAATAAATATTTTGCAAAGTGTGGTTTACAATAGAGGGTAAGCTCTTTGTAATATTGTCTTCAAATTTCTATAATTAATTCATTTCATATGCTCATATAAGAACTGTGAATATGCAACTATTTCTTCTTCCAAAATGGGAAACAAAAATCAATAGTATCTCTCTTTTTCCAGATCAAATTTGTCAAGAATGAATTTTGAAGGCTTCTACACACTAATTCTAGAGAAGAAAGATGCCATTGTCTCAGCTGCAACTATAAGGTATGGTCATCAGATATGCATATACACTCGCAGACACTGTTACACCTTTTTGCAGGGAACAATTACATACATTTTGCTGTTAAAGTAATGACTCTATGCTTTCTGCAGGATGCACAAAAATGACTTGGCTGAGATGCCTTACATCGCAACGCGAGAGCGTTA
The DNA here is from genome assembly GCF_001659605.2 of Manihot esculenta. Taxonomy (NCBI): domain Eukaryota; kingdom Viridiplantae; phylum Streptophyta; class Magnoliopsida; order Malpighiales; family Euphorbiaceae; genus Manihot; species Manihot esculenta. The sequence continues at coordinate 3,522,750 of NC_035162.2, forward strand.
CAGGTGTATGGGGTTGTCGAGAATGCTATTTGATGCCCTTAGATATGTAAGTTATCGATTTAAATGTTTCATTTGCTTACAGTTAAATGTTCATAGTCTTAAACCTTTGATTGTTTAAACAAGTTTAATAGCTTTTGTTCTGGAGTTCTTAGTTACTAGATTGGTACTTATCCGAATGTTGATCTAATTTATAGGTGTTTTCCTGCATTGGGGCTAAGCATCTGGTCATCCCATCTCTCCCGGAGCTTGCCAATATGTGGCAGGAGAAATATGGGTTTCGCCCCATCGATGATGTGGTGAAGCAAAAGCTTATGACCTACAACACCCTCATGTTTCCGGGTACAATCAGGCTGCAAATGACCTTTCCAGACACCTCTGCTAGTTCCTCTAGAGCAATGGACATCGGTGCGAATAAGGAGAGCCGCTTAAAGCTGCCCCTTCTAGATTTGAATCTCAGTCCTCCTGAAGCTGCAGATGATGAACTCGCAGAACCAGTGCCATATGGTAAGCAGATCAAATCGGATTAGTCCCATAGTTTAAACATTAGTTCATGCATGGAAGGTGACTTTAGCTAAATAATGAACTTCCGAGCGTCATGTGCTGATGCTATGCTTTGATATTCTGGTTAAGCTGGAAACTTTGTTATTTCTCTCTTTTAAAGGATGGCAAGTTGAAACTGAAGACACTTTGCTCATCCTTGGTTAAATGTCTGTTATTTTGCTGCTTGTTTCATATTCTCAGACTTGAAGATAGTATGACTTTCTATATGAGCGCTTTCTTGTTTGAACATATTTAGAAGTCAGTTTAGTTTTAGAAATTTCTTATTTTAACGAGGAGAATAATGATGAGAAAAAGGCATGACATAAACTACAATTATCTGGCTAAATGCTATAGATCTCAAATCTGATGGGCCTCCAAAATCCCAACAAACAGAAAAATAAACAGTAATCTCTTTCCTCACATCATATTTATCTATATAATTCAGGTTCAATTTATGATATATGTTAAACACACTAGGGTACTTCTAGGTAACTAATATAAATTTAGGAACAAAATTTTTGTTCAAACAGTTATACATCAAACTACGAAAACTGGAAATCTAGTTAGTAAGGCCAAGTATGACTTGTATGGAAGTAGAGCATAACCGAGATAGTTTCATATCAAAGCACACTCCATTACAGGTGATTTAAAAGTCCATGATTGCTAGCAAATAGATCCTAACACCACCACCTGAACTTTGGTCCACTATTTAAAACTGCAGGGCCAAACAGCCCTATGGCCTAACAGTGAATGCAAAATGCAATACGCTCACAATATAGAACTTCATAACTACACAAACATCCTTATAGGTCGTTATCAGCTGCAAAAAGCACCACAGCAAAATGAAAGCTATGATTCTTAGGCAATCATATCAAGATTTCTTTGAAACATTCTGATTTAATGACTTTGTACTTCCATTCGGTTGGAGCAGATACGGCGGAAGAAATTGGGGAATGATGAATGCCAATCCCAAACATAGCAAAACTAAGATTCCAACCCACCAAGCCTTATATGGGATGCCCAATAACAGCTCATCACAAACTGTCAGGAAACTGGCTTTCATTAGAATAGGAAACAGAAAGAAATAAGAGTTGTGGTGAAAAATTGAATTAGCATCGCATCTAGATGACAATGGACAACATAAGCAAAAGAAGAAATGTCATCATGAAAAGTTCGTAGGGCCTTGTTAGATCACGCAAAACAGAAGATTAAAAAAAAGGCCAGTTGATGCAAAAGGAAACAAAATTATATATCTCAGAACTAACTAGCATTTTCATACTAAATTATTCTAATGTAACTCAGCATGTTAGGAAGAAGAAAAATAAGTATCTTCATTAAAAACATTAGGAAACTAATTTAAGGTGAGAGTATTATGCAGTATATGACATTTTTTGCCTCGAACATAGACTGGGGAGAAAGGGGGAGTGAATAATATTGCATGTGAAAGTTTATAACACATTAAGATAAAATATTATAAAAGAATTAACTTAAAAATGAGGAACAAGTTAGCTTAACCAAATACACAATAAATCTAGAAGTTGATACCATGAAACTATATGAACCAATACCTATGTTGAATATGATATACTGCCTCTCTGGTACATGTGGTATTGCAACAACCCCCTCAGGCTCCACAGTCACCAATACGTACAAGTTATTCTAAGAAGGAAGAGAAGAGGATAAAGCTCCAAACCAGCTTCCATAACATGACAAAATGCGTCCAAATAATCAGCAGTATATTCAAACCTGATTACCAGTGAGACTATCAGTCTTGAAAATCAATTTCTCAGTATTAAGTAATCTTCTGTTCTTATTCATCCCCATGTCTGAACCATCTTTCTTCAGTTGTATAGAAAAAGTAGCAGGTATCTGTTACCCAACAATAAATCCAATTAACGCTTCACAATCAAAATGATGCAAAAGCAACAAATCAAATAATGAAGAATTACATACAGAAGCTGGATATGATATCTTCACTTCGTACCAAGTATGTGATTTGAGCCCTTGCAATTGGTACATGCGAGAACCCATTTGTAATGGAAGTGTTTCCTTCCACAGTTCCTTCCCAACAGTCAAAACTTTGATATCACCCCTGTGAGACCACCAATCAATAAAACTATCACACTTCCAAGAGAAAAACACATATGGACAACTGATTGTAATATCGCAGACATGAAGTAAAAATTAAATACAGCTTGCAAACTGTAGATTATTCCAACTACAATTCATTTAATTTTGAGTATACTGACATGTCCCCATAAGTAAAAGTCGAGATACTTGTAATGAAGCTGAGAATGCAGTGTAGAAGGAAAAAATGAGAGAGCATGCTCGCCCAACAAAAAAATCCCAATCTTTGTCTTGAAGTTCCCAAACCTGATAACCCACCATCACGAAATTTAGTGATTCAATCTTGCACAAAATGCAACACTTCCGGAAAAAGGGTAAGCAACTAAAACAAAACTAAACGGATGTCTACAAAATCTGTATAAGCAAAAAAGGAAAGCACAATTATCTGGCCAAATAATTGAGAAACAATGATTGTCGGCCGCTTAAACATAAAGAGCCTTTAATTGTGGACAGAGCTTGCCCATTTTTAAGCACATTCCCAATACTAACAGAAGTAAAATCTCAAGATCCAACAAGCTTCAGCAATACAAGGATGAATGAAAGAAATTGTTAATAGAAAAACATCCAAACCCATTAGTCACGGTTTTTGCTTAACTAAATACAAAGCAATCAGTCTTACTAATTTTAGCGCCTTGTTAGATAGTAAAGGGAACAACCAGGACCAATGAAGATATCATGGGAAGGGACTCACCGGGTCCGACGCCACTAATCGTTTACCCAACAAGAAGCTTTTCGGCCGATCAGAAGCGGTGGATGATTTTTCTTTTTCTTTTTCTTTTTTTTTTTTGCAGGGAAAGGGGTGGGTGGTGGAGACATCTTTGAAAGATAACACGTGATTGGAGAAACAAATCATTCAGAAAACGGGGCGTTTTGCCCCGAATAAATTATCAGCAGGCTTGGATAGGGAGTAAACTATTAGCTTATCCGAAAAAATTAAAATACTTGAATTGGAATTCAATTTCAAATCTGTTATTAAAATTATTTGAATTCATCCTAAATTTAATTATTAGAATAAAATTTGAATTTATTTAGTCTCATATATTTTAATTAATAATTTATATAAAAAATTATTGGTACATAAATATATTCTATAATTTTTCTAATTGATATTTCAGGCCGAAATTGTAAAAACTATAAACAAAAAAAATTATGAAATATGTTTACATAATATAATAAATTAATAAAATAAAAAAATTTGTGTACAAATAATAATTTTTTTAAAAAAATTATTAATTAATTATTATATTTTTAAGATTCGCTCATCTATTTTAAGGTAAATTTATATATTTATTTAATTCTTATTAATTGATTATATTACATAAAATTACCTATATAGTGTACAACTCAATTTTTTCAATGTCCTCCGGTGGAGATGGGTGAACTATTGACAAGTGATATTCAGGGTGAGGCACCTGGAGTGAAAAATTGAGTTTGTTTTGTTTTTCTTGGATTTTTTTTCATTAATAAAAAAAATAAAGTGGTATATTAAGTAAATAATATTATAACAACTAATATTAAAAAAAAAAAGTAAATTGTTTTAAATTGATATATAAACCACATATATATATAAGAAAATGGCAAAAATCTATGCACAAGCGACGAGATCTTCCAGCAGAGAACGTTAAATAGCAGGACCTAATTTGGTTAAAAAGCACGTAAAAAATCTATGAAGTTTGCTTTTCATTTTGATCAGAGTTTCTCGACTTTCGGCTTCCGGTGGCCTTGAGCTGCACATACAATTTGTTTGACCTTTTGAATTCCCACGACATTACTGACAAAAAAAAGAATCATGGGCTTAGCCCACGTTCAAAGGCCCAAAACAGATATCCTCCCTCCGTTATAGGATCAACTGTGTCAACGCATTGAGTTTGTCGGTCTTTCAATTTTCAATATTTATTGGGAAAATTTTATCCATGAAAAAATTATATAAAATTAATATTTATATGTTTTGAATTTATAATAATTGGAATTTATTTAAGAATTTATTATTATAAAATAATAAATTGATATTTCATTGGACCTGGAAAACCTCCTCCCTCCCTCCGACTAAATTTGGGTGTGAACATTCCTATATATTTCATTCTAACTGTTGTTGTCGGCAAGTGTATATCTGCCAGTTTTAGGTGTATCAAAAATTAATATATTATTTATAATTAAGAATATACTTGAAGTTTTAATTTAATAATAAAAATGAGTTGCTCTTAAATATTTTAAATCTCGCTCCCAGTGCTATTAACAATTTTTTTTTAAAAAAAGCAGCACTATATACCCATATACTGTATATAATGTATACAAGATAAAAATAAAATAAAAAGGTAATAAGATATTAAAATATATCAAGAGAAATTGGAAATTTTCTTTTCTCCCAAAAAAAAGTCTAAAATTTTTTAGTATAAACTTTGAACTTTGAGTAGATCGTGTGCATTCAAAAACACGTACAATTGAAATATTGAAATATAATGTTTTCGCTTGACGACAATATGAACATGATTTCCCACTTGTAATTGGGCAACGGCTATGCTTTGTTGGAAAAGTATAATTAAAACAGAAACGAGTTATGCACGTACTGTTCTTAGTGAATTATTTCGCAACTCTTAAAATTGTGAATTGATAAGATGGTAAATATAAAATTGTCAACGGTTGAAATACATATTTACGCTCAAATTAGACATAAGAGTTAAAAAGAGAATAGATTTCTTTAATATCTGAAATGATCAGTCCAACCACTTTAAAATTTATATTATAAATGAAGCAATTGGACACAGAAACAACTCACTTCAATGACCGAAACAAACCTAACTTTGTACAGATCAAATAAGTCCAACACAAATCTGATAAAATAATCAGCATAAGAAATCAATCTCTTCCGTAATAATTAAATCTATTGTAAAAAGAATTTAAATTTTAAAAAATCTTATGGTCATTAAAAAGTTTATTTATAAAATTTTTTAGCCATTACAGGTTTGATATTTAAATTTAATATTAAATCTGATTATTATAATTTTATTATATTATCTACATATTTACAAATAAAATCATTCATATTTTCTATATTATTCATTCCCCCTCTACACTTTTTGCTGGATTATAAATTAGAGATAAATTTTTGTTATTATGATCTTGAAAATTAAAATTTCAGAAGAACCTGTTTGATTCTGAGGAATTGCAAATTAAATTCTTAAGAACAGTATTCAACACGACTCATGTTTTATTTTTCTATTCTATTTTTTTCAATAGAATCCTTCAGCCTTTTTTGGACATTAAATACGCGTGCAAAAAGGCTGTCCAACCGCCTGACACGCCTACCAAAAAGTATGGGCTCAACGGCTCTGCATTAATTAATCATTTGTCAACCACCTGACATATTTAACGCATCACGCCACCATCTAATCTGATGGAACATAAAAGAGAAAATCAGAATACAAATATCCTTTAACCAACCTCGCGGAGGGAAGCCATCTCTCTTATAGGAACGACTCTCTCGTTTCTCAAGCTCTCACCAAATATTCACTCTTCTTGGAACTCAAACTCTCCAAAAGTGAGACTCACATTTTTCCATAAACTAATCTCTCTCTCGTACTCATAGAAGAATTTTCAAAATAGAGGCCCTCTTAAGATCTTCACAAATGTCTTATTACTTATTATTAATATTTTCTCCTTATATTAATGAATCTCAGGCAATTTTTATCTAATTTGAGCGCCAAAAAATCTCCACCAGAGCATTTTCGATGGACTCCTGTAATACGCGACTAAGCTCCGGCATCTGAATTCCAATCTTCCGGCGAAATCTCCGTTGGAATCTAGAATCTCGAGGTCGGAATCTCTTAGAAGGGTGAAAATAAAGGTTTTCATAAAACGTTTTTGTAACGACCCCAAAACGGACCGTTACCGGCGCTAGGATTCAGGTCGGCTTAAGGCCGCCAGAACCTGTAGCAATCCTGCTATACTCTCTGTGTACCTGTAAATCTCATACATGGTCATACATGTTCTGTGAAAAACATAAAAACTCTTTTCTGAACCAAGGCTTAACCTGTGCATGCACTATCTCTGTACTCTGTACTCTGTACTCTGTACTCTGTACCCCTGACTAGAGGTTGCTCTAGATGGGTTATCTCATACCTGTTAAGCCTGGTTTTTCACATACTCTGTAAAACATATACAGAACAAACGATTTACAACACAAACATTACTAAGTCAAGCACAAGTCTAACTTTATACACAACTGTTACATCTCTTTAATATTACATGTCCACTATATTCTATTACACAACTCTTTTCCTGAACTCTGCTGGACTTCCCCACTGTACACTGAACCTGCAAGACTGGGGTTAAGGGAGTGGGATGAGCTCTATAGCCCAGTGAGTAGAACAGTAAAACATATCATTAAAACATGACCTTATGGAATGCATCATAACACAGACAATCCACATCAAGGGTAAACCTGTCACCAAATAGTCCCAGTATCTCATACCAGGGCGTAGTCAAAGGCACCTGGATTTTTCTTTCTCATATATGTATATGTGTCTATAACACCTGTACTTACCATTGCCAGGGCGTAGTCAAAGGCTCATGGGCTTTACTATACCTGCCAGGGCGTAGTCAAAGGCTCCTGGACTTATCTCAGTGACTATTGGATCATTCAGCATTCACCCACACAACAAATAACTAGGCAATGCAACATATTCGTGAATTCTAATGCAATCAACCTACTGCATACCCATGATGCATGACATATGCTAAAAACATTCCATTTCTTAATTAAAAGAATTAAGTTTAGTTCCACTCACCTCTGGCTATCTGAACTGACTTTGCAGGCGCTGTACACTCTGGAGCAGTACTCACTGCAGCTCTCTCTGGTTCCTCTGATCTGTGTAGGCACAGATAAACTCAAATGAGGGACCAAACTAGCTTATGAACAACTCTAGTAAACTCCCCAAGAATCCCCTTAAACTCACTCAAACATCCATACAAAGCATGCAAAGGAAGGCTGGATAGAACACTTTCGGCGGCAGGTTCGGCGGCCGAAAGTCTTCTCCAGAGCCGAAACTCATGCACCTTCGACGGCCGAATCTCAACTTTCGGCAGCCGAACCCTTTCGGGGGCAAGTTTCGGGGGCTAAAAGGCACTCCAGAGACGAAAGTCTCTAACCTTCGGCGGCCGAAACTCCCTTCCAGAGCCGAAAGTCCAAAAGCTCAGGGGCAAGCTTGGGAAGCCGAAGCCACCTCCTCATGGGTTAGGCGGCCGAATGTACCTTCGGCGGCCGAACCTGAGTTCATCCGCAAGGCAGAAACTTGCTCTGCCTTTCGCCAAAAGCACAAAACGCTCCCAAGCTCAAACACCTCAATTCCTCAACTTGCATACACCCAAGTATATGCTCAAAGGGGTCAAAAACTAGCTAAAAACCCCAACAACACAAGCACATAACACACAAACAAGCTTTTCGCACCAAAATATCAAAAACTTTTCTTTAACCCTATTCATGCAACTCTCTCCCAAAACCTCATAAAACCTTCAGAAAATATAAAAACAAGGTCAGGATCTTCACTTAGCTCTTGAAACCAAAAAGATGAACGATCCTAACGTGGAGTTTTGAAGCAACTCTCCTTCAAACTCTCCAAACTTCAAAATTCAAGTTTCTAACTCAAAACCTTCAAAATACCATAAAAATCAATCAAATCTTTGCAAGATGTAATGAAAACATGAAGAAAACTCAAAAAGGACAGGGTCTCACCTCAGACAGTGAAAGAAAAGCGGCAATACTGTAACAGCCCGGCCCCGTACGACCGGCCCTGTTACCGCTCACAGCCCGTGACCTACCTCTGGGCCCAGCCACTGTGAGCAGCTCTTAACATCCCTTCACCCTCACGGGTTCCGGGCAGGATTTGTCCCTTCGGGAGACTTTCGTCTCTGTCTGGCACTTTCGGCCGCCGAAGGTGCCGCCGAACCTACCTGAGTTTCGTCTCTGTCCAGGACTTTCGGCCGCCGAAGGTGCCGCCGAAAGTGCCCTGTTCAGCCATTTCATGCATATCTTTATATGATATTTTCAGGATGTTTTAGGGGGTTTTTGGGGAATATTTTAGGGTTATGATCAGGTATGTTTGGTCCCTCATTTGAGTCCACCTGTGTAGGTTCGGACCCGAGGAACCGAGGACCCCAGCAGTGAGCTCAGCTGCTTCGGTGTTGTCAGAGTCAGCCAGAGGTGAGTAGGACTAAACTTAATCTTTTAAAATTAAATGTTTTATCATGTTTCATGCATCATGACTATGCAATAGGATGATTGCATTAGTTTCACGAATATGTCGCATTGCATCTATTGTTGTTGATGTGGGTGAATGTTGGATGACCCAATTAGTCCAAGACAGGAAGACCAGGACCCCATGCTACGGCCTGGCACAGAGTAAGAAAGACCAGGCCCCAGTCTACAGGCCTGGCACAGAGTAAAGCACGGTTATGGGACTCGAAGACCAGGAGCCCAGAGGAGGCCCTGGAAAATGGTAAGTAATGTATGTATGACAGGAAGACCAGGACCCCATGCTACGGCCTGGCACAGAGTTAACTTGGACTATTTGGTGACAAGTTCACCCAACCCTTATGTGAATTGTTTGTGTTATGATGCATTTCATAGAGCATAGTGTTAATGTGTTTTAATAGCTCTACTCACTGGGCTTTTAGCTCACCCCTCTCCCTTTACCCCCAGGCTTGCAGGTACAGGTTATAGCAGGAGTCCGGATAGTGTAAAGAAGTCATGTTTATGTAATAGATAGCAATGGACATGATCAAATTGTAATGTAAAAGTACAGTATAGTTATGTAATGAGTTTTATGGATGTTAGTGTGTGCTTGACCATAGAATGTTGTATCCCTTTTTATACATGATCTTAGAGATTTTGATGATGTTTATGTAAACCAGCTCAACACAGGTTATGTTACCCTTTGAGGGCACAGATGAGATCCCACAGAGGGATCAAAGTTATGTTTATGTTTATGCACAGGTTGAGTTTGGTTGATATTCAAGTAAAGAAAAGTTTTAATTTTTATGCATGTTGTTGATCATGTATGGGATTATACAGGTTTACAGGTTTTATGTCAGGCTTGCTACGAGTCCCGGCGGCCTTAAGTCGACCCGGATCCTAGCGCCGGTAGCGGTCCGATTTTCGGGGCGTTACAAATACGTATCATTTCAACCGACTGAGGGCATTTTATAGGTGGCTGGCCATACCACCTTCGGCGGCCACATGTGAAACCGAAAGCCATGCATGTTCGGCGGCCGAACCTGGCTTTTCTGCCTTGGTTCTTTTCTTTCAAAACTTCGGTTCTTGTTAACTTAAAACATGAAAACATCCTACATTACTTGAGAAAAACATAACTCTTACCCTCCTAGAGCATTCCGACATCCTGGATTCCACCGGAAGACAGAAATTCCGATGCCGGACTCTAGCCGGGTATTACATTCTCCCCCCCTTAAGAACATCCGTTCTCGGATGTTCCTAAAACAAACATAAAAAAACATATAAAAAGGAGGAAACTAACCTCAAAACAGATATGGATATTGCTGGAGCATAGACTCCCGCGTCTCCCAAGTGCACTCTTCGAGATTATGGTGGTTCCACAGAACTTTCACCATTGGAATCTCCTTGTTCCTTAGCTGTCTGATCTGTGTGTCAAGAATCCGCACTGGCTGCTCTATATACGTGAGATCTCCAAGGACCTCCACATCAGGTGCACTCAGAACCTGATTCGGATCTGACACAAACTTCCGTAGCATAGAAACATGAAATACCGGGTGAATTCTCTCCATCGAAGGAGGTAAATCCAGCTTATACGACACATTGCCGATCCTCTGCAAAATCTCAAAGGGACTGATGTACCGTGGAGCTAACTTACCCTTCTTCCCAAAACGAACCACTCCTTTCATCGGAGACACTTTTAGCAATACCCAATTACCTTCCTGGAATTCTAACAGTTTTCTGTGAATGTCTGTATAGCTTTGCTGTCTACTCTGAGCTGTTCTGATCCTCTCTCTGATCATGGGCACTGTTCTACTGGTAATCTCTACCAACTCTGGTCCTGCAAGAGCCTTCTCTCCTACCTCTTCCCAGCAAACAGGGGATATGCATTTCCTCCCATATAATGCTTCATAAGGAGCCATCTCTATGCTAGCATGATGGCTGTTATTGTAGGCAAACTCCACCAGAGGTAGATGCTGCCTCCAAGAACCGCCAAAGTCTAACACACACATTCGGAGCATATCCTCTATGGTCTGGATGGTCCTCTCTGACTGTCCATCAGTCTGCGGATGGAAAGCAGTGCTAAAATCCAATCTCGTACCCATCGCACTCTGCAGACTTCGCCAAAATCTGGAGGTGAACTGAGGTCCTCTGTCTGAAACGATAGACACTGGGACTCCATGTAATCTCACTATCTCATCCAGATATACCTGTGCTAACTTATCCACAGAATAGTTACTCCTAACTGGAATGAAATGAGCAGATTTCATGAGTCTGTCCACAATCACCCATATGGAGTCTATCCTGTTGGACGCTGCCGGTAAGCCCACTACAAAATCCATAGCTATGTTCTCTCATTTCCACTCTGGAATCGGCAGTGGGTTAAGCATTCCAGCCGGCTTCTGATGTTCTAATTTCACCCTTTGACAAATCTCACAGGCTGTCACAAACTGCGCCACTTCTTTCTTCATGGCTGGCCACCAATATACCTTCTTCAAATCCTGATACATCTTGGTGGCTCCTGGGTGAACACTATACCTCGCATTATGAGCTTCCCTCATAATGTCTTCTTTCAGACTGCTAACATCTGGTACACAAAGTCGACTCCCATAGCGAAGGATCCCTTTGCTGTCAAATCTGAACTCTGCACTGTTGCCTGACTGAACAGTCCTGGCAATTGTCATCAACGCAGGGTCCTCATGCTGTTTCTAAGCGATTTGGTCCAAAAACACAGGTGTCACTCTCATCTGTGCTATCAACGCACCTGTACCAGACAATTCTAGCTGTAACCCCTCCTCGATGAGCTTGTAAAGCTCCATCACTATTGGTCTCCGCTCTGCTACTATATGGGATAAACTGCCTAGTGACTTCCGGCTCAGGGCGTCTGCCACAACATTCGCCTTACCCGGATGATACAGGATCTTACAATCATAATCACTGAGCAATTCTACCCATCTTCTCTGCCTTAAATTCAGCTCTCTCTGACTCAAGATGTACTGTAAACTCTTGTGATCAGTGAAGATCTCGCATTTCACCCCGTAGAGGTAATGCCTCCACATCTTGAGTGCAAAAATAACTGCTGCCATCTCTAGGTCATGGGTGGGGTAATTCAACTCATGCTTCTTCAACTGTCTAGAAGCATAAGCAATGACCCTATCACTCTGCATCAAACTACAAGGTCAGTTGGAAGGCATCTACCCTCTATGAACACTGGACTAAAACGACAGACGGACACTGCCACTGATGGGTCACACTTAGGTCCACTGACCCAGAGAGGATACTCTAACTCAGAAATCAGCAAACCCAACCTCTCTATGGCTCTCGAAGCAATAAAGGAATGAGAAGCACCGGGGTCCATCAAAGCATACACATCTGAACACCCTTTGATGAGATTACCTGACACCACTGTGTTCGACGTGTTAGCCTCCTCCTGTGTCACAGTGAAAATCCATGCTGGGGCTACCGGATTCCCACCTCGGGAACCTGCTGCTGAAGTAGAGGCTGATCCTTTCCCTCTACCTCTGCCACTACTCTGAGGCATGGCTGGAGCTGCTGGCTGTACAACACTGCCTGAACTCATCTGCTGGGATGGTGCAAAAGTCACCTGAGGACAATCCTGAGCAAAATGCCCTTCTTGTCCACACCTAAAACAGGCTGAAGATCCCAACTGACAAGCTCCCTTGTGTGGTCTCCCACATCTTCTACATACTGGACTGCTTGCGCCAGAGCTTGAGCCACTACCCATTCCCAGACCTGACTTGACTTTACTCCAGAACTTACTCTTTGTTCCTTTTGCTCTATCCCATCTCTTGCTGCCTGACGTTCCTGAATTGGGGGCCTTAGAACCCGAAGCCTGTGCCTTTGACTGTCTCTGAATATTGGCACTTGCTTCCATTTTCCTGGCTGCATCCACAATAGAGTGGAAACTCTCCTTCTCTGCGGGAAGAATCAAGGAAGAATACCTGGGATGCAATCTCATAGTATATCTCCTTGCCTTCTTTTGATCAGTATCATAGGCTTGACCCACATACTGAAGCGAATCCAGGAACTTATCTGTAAACTCGTCAACACTCATCTCGTTTGTCTGTCTCAACTGCTCAAATTCTATTACTTTCATCTCCTTGGAGCTATCAGGAAAAGCCCACCCTGCAAACTCATTGGCGAACTCTCCCCATGACATGCTGTCTATCCTAGGCTCCACATAGTTCTTGAACCATTCTCGAGCTTTCTTACACTTAAGTGTAAATCCCGCCATTTCTATGGCTCTGCTATCATTTGCTCCCAACTCATCCGTGATCATCTTCACAGTTCGAAGATACTCAAATGGATCATCTCCTGGATTGAATTTCGGAGCATCCAATTTCAAATACTCTGTCATTTGCACCTTACCTCCAGATGAGCTAGGTTGATGTCTTTGGGCAACAGGAGGTACTGGTTCTGGTTGTGGTGGTGGAGGTACTGGTTCATTTAGCTCTGGGTGTGCTGCACTTGAATGGGTAGGTGAGGATGGATACATAGGATATGGTGGGTAATAATGAGGATAAGGCATATATGGCATGTAAGTAGGATATGGGACAAAACTAGAGTACTCCGACATACCTCCCATCGGATACCCTGGGTCCTGAGGAAAGGCTGGATACCCAAACCCCGAGGCCTGAGCGCCTCCCTGAGACTCTCCCATACCTTCATCAGATCTGCCTACACCCATGCTTTCCTCAACTAACTGGTCAACCTCCATAGCCTCCCTCACTTCCTCTGATCTCCCTCTTCTAGCTGTTCCTCTTCTGCTCTCGTCTACAGACCTTCTAGGGTCTATTGACGTACCTTCCCTGCTCGATCTCTGAGACTTTGCCCTTGGCAATACAGGAGGACGAGCATCTGTTCTCTCACTATCGGGTGGGACTCCAGTCAATCGAGCTGATCGACGAGTTCCTCGCATCTTAACTCTGAAAAAACACCACAACACATAAGTAACTCATACAACAGGAAAGCACATGCATAATTCATAGCATCAAATAGACAGGACGCAACATCCTATCCTAGTGGACATGATTTCCTATTGTGCTTGACCACCTCTAACCTCTACGAGCCCGACACTCTCTTTATAGGTCCGATCATGTGAACCTAGGGCTCTGATACCAATATGTAACGACCCCAAAACGGACCGTCACCGGCGCTAGGATTCAGGTCGGCTTAAGGTCGCCAGAACCCGTAGCAAGCCTGCTATACTCTTTGTGTACCTGTAAATCTCATACATGGTCATACATGTTCTGTGAAAAACATAAAAACTCTTTTTTGAACCAAGGCTTAACCTGTGCATGCACTATCTCTGTACTCTGTACTCTGTACCCCTGACTAGAGCTTGCTCTAAATGGGTTATCTCATACCTGTTAAGCCTGGTTTTTCACATACTCTGTAAAACATATACAGAACAAACGATTTACAACACAAACATTACTAAGTCAAGCACAAGTCTAACTTTATACACAACTGTTACATCTCTTTAATATAACATGTCCACTATATTCTATTACACAGCTCTTCTCTTTTCCTGAACTCTGCTGGACTTCCCCACTGTACACTGAACCTGCAAGACTGGGGTTAAGGGAGTGGGATGAGCTCTATAGCCCAGTGAGTAGAATAGTAAAACATATCATTAAAACATGACCTTATGGAATGCATCATAACACAGACAATCCACATCAAGGGTAAACCTGTCACCAAATAGTCCCAGTATCTCATACCAGGGCGTAGTCAAAGGCACCTGGATTTTCCTTTCTCATATATGTATATGTGTCTATAACACCTGTACTTACCATTGCCAGGGCGTAGTCAAAGGCTCCTGGGCTTTACTATACCTGCCAGGGCGTAGTCAAAGGCTCCTGGACTTATCTCAGTGACTATTGGATCATTCAGCATTCACCCACATCAACAAATAACTAGACAATGCAACATATTCGTGAATTCTAATGCAATCAACCTATTGCATACCCATGATGCATGACATATGCTAAAAACATTCCATTTCTTAATTAAAAGAATTAAGTTTAGTTCCACTCACCTCTGGCTATCTGAACTGACTTTGCAGGCGCTGTACACTCTGGAGCAGTACTCACTGTAGCTCTCTCTGGTTCCTCTGGTCTGTGTAGGCACAGATAAACTCAAATGAGGGACCAAACTAGCTTATGAACAACTCTAGTAAACTCCCCAAGAATCCCCTTAAACTCAATCAAACATCCATACAAAGCATGCAAAGGAAGGCTGGACAGAACAC
The DNA here is from genome assembly GCF_001659605.2 of Manihot esculenta. Taxonomy (NCBI): domain Eukaryota; kingdom Viridiplantae; phylum Streptophyta; class Magnoliopsida; order Malpighiales; family Euphorbiaceae; genus Manihot; species Manihot esculenta. The sequence goes on from NC_035162.2 coordinate 3,537,917, forward strand.
TTTTGGCGGCAAGTTCGGCGGCCGAAAGTCTTCTCCAGAGCCGAAACTCATGCACCTTCGGCGGCCGAATCTCAACTTTCGGTAGCCGAACCCTTTCGGGGGCAAGTTTCGGGGGCTGAAAGGCACTCCAGAGATGAAAGTCTCTAACCTTCGGCGGCACCTTCGGCGGTCGAAACTCCCCTCCAGAGCCGAAAGTCCAAAAGCTCGGGGGCAAGCTTGGGCAGCCGAAGCCACCTCCTCATGGGTTCGGCGGCCGAATGTACCTTCGGCGGCCGAACCTGAGTTCATCTGCAAGGCAGAAACTTGCTCTGCCTCTCGCCAAAAGCACAAAACGCTCCCAAGCTCAAACACCTCAATTCCTCAACTTGCATACACCCAAGTATATGCTCAAAGGGGTCAAAAACTAGCTAAAAACCCCAACAACACAAGCACATAACACACAAACAAGCTTTTCGCACCAAAATATCAAAAACTCTTCTTTAACCCTATTCATGCAACTCTCTCCCAAAACCTCATAAAACCTTCAGAAAACATAAAAACAAGGTCAGGATCTTCACTTACCTCTTGAAACCAAAAAGATGAACGATCCTAACGTGGAGTTTTGAAGCAACTCTCCTTCAAACTCTCCAAACTTCAAAATTTAAGTTTCTAACTCAAAACCTTCAAAATACCATAAAAATCAATCAAATCTTTGCAAGATGTAATGAAAACATGAAGAAAACTCAAAAAGGACAGGGTCTCACCTCAGACAGTGAAAGAAAAGCGGCAATACGTATCATTTCAACCGACTGAGGGCCTTTTATAGGTGGCTGGCCAGACCACCTTCGGCGGCCACACGTAAAACCGAAAGCCATGCATGCTCGGCGGCCGAACCTCACCTTCGGCAGCCGAACCTGGCTTTTCTGCCTTGGTTCTTTTCTTTCAAAACTTTGGTTCTTGTTAACTTAAAACATGAAAACATCCTACATTACTTGAGAAAAACATAACTCTTACCCTCCTAGAGCATTCCGACATCCTGGATTCCACCGGACGACAGAAATTCCGATGCCGGACTCTAGCCGGGTATTACAGTTTTAGTGTTTTTATGTTTTCCTTTAAGTTTTTGATAAGATTTTTCTTTGTTTTGAAGATTTTTGAGCTAAGATAAAGGTTTTAGAAGTTTGAAGACCTCCAGAGACCTATTCTCCTAATCTCCAAGTTTGGATTGCATCTCCTCTCGATCTTCAAGAGGTAAGTGTAGATCCATACATTTTTATATGTTTTAAGTAAGTTTTAAGAGGTTTTAAGGGTGTTTAATGCTTGTTTAGAGTAGATCTAAATGTTAAGGTTTATGTTAGTTTAATAATAAATGTGATGCTATGTTGATGTTCGTTGGGATTTAGGCTAGTTTTATGCCCTATGTGCTTGAAAATGTGTTTATGCATGTTTTAGAATAGTTGGATGCATGTTGTGGGAGTTTTGGTGGCTTGGGGCATAATGGCAGAACCGGGTTCTACCACCCAGGAGGGCCCAGGTTCGGCAGCCGAAGCAAGATTCGGCCGCCGAACCTGCCAGGGGAGGCAATTTTAGCCTCCTAAACTCGCCCCCAAAAGTTAAACTTTCGGATCTAGAGGGAAGTTTCGGCCGTCGAACCTGCTTCCAAAGGTTAGTGACTTTCGGGTCTGTGAAGGCTTTCGGCTGCCGAACCCTGCCCCCGAAAGTGCCTGACTTTCGGATCTGTAGGGACCTTCGGCCTCCGAACCTGCCGCCGAAAGTTCCCTGCCCAGCCTTCCTTTGCATGTTTTATGATGTTTCAGGGGGTTTTTGGAGAAATATTTTGTAATACCCGGCTAGACTCCGGTATCGGAATTCCTACCGTCCGGTGGAATCTCGGATGTCGGAGACCTCTAGAAGGGTAAAACCATGTTTTCTTAAAATGTTTTGATGTATTTTTATGGTTTTTAATGAAAATAAATCCAAGTTTTGAGTGGAGAGGGCCTTGGAGACTTTGCCAGGTTCGGCCGCCGAAAGTCATGTTCGGCCGCCGAACGTGGGGAGGTTTTGGGAGCGCTTTAGGCCTCCGAAAGCCTTGTTTAAATCAGCTAAGGTTCGGCTGCCGAACCTCATGTTCGGCCGCCGAACCTCATGTTCGGCCGCCGAACTTGCATGCGCTGTGAGGGCACGTTAGGCCGCCGAAAGGTGGTAAGGACAGCCCTATAAAAGAACCCCATGGCCGAAACGGGTAAGCTTTTCTTCCCGTTTTCGGCCAAGGTGAGTTCTCCACCGCCCCTCCTCTGTTTTGAGCTTCTCCCTTCGAGTTTTCATGTCTTTCTTATGAGTTTTCACCTTGTTTTGAAGATTTTCGAGTTTAAAGTAAGTTTTGGAGCTTTGAGGTTCAAGAACTCAAATCTCTCCCATCTTCGAGCTAGGGTCATTTTCCTCTCGATCTTCAAGAGGTAAGGGCCGATCTTGAGCTCACTATATGTTTTTAACAAGTTTTAAGTTGATTCTTGAAGTAGAAATGCATGTGTAGGATTTTATGAGTTTTTGGGTTTTTGTTGGTTTATGGGCAATGTATGTTGGATTTGTGTTGTTTGATGTGTTGTAGATGGGGTTTTAGATGGTTTGAAGCCCCTAGGAGCTTGTATGCTTGAGTATGTGTGTTGTAGAATAGGTTTATGCATGATTGGAAGTTTTGGAGGCAAATGTGCATAGAGGAGCCAAGTTTCTGCCCTTTGGCAGAAACCAGGTTCGGCAGTCGAAGGACTTTCGGCCGCCGAACATGGCTGGGGAGGCAAGCCTTTCGGCTGCAGAAGCCTGCCCCCGAAAAGAGACTTTCGTCTCTGTCTGGGACTTTCGGCCGCCGACGGTGCCGCCGAACCTGCCTGGGTTTCGGCTCTGGAGGGACTTTCGGCCGCCGAAGGTGCTGCCGAACCTGCCCTGTTCAGCCTTCCTATGCATGTTTTTGCATGATTGTTTTGAGGTGTTTTAGGGAGTTTTTGGGGGATGTTCTTAGAGTTATGTTCTAGTTATTTGGTCCCTCATTTGAGTCCACCTATGTAGGTTTGGACCCGAGGAACCGAGGACCCCAGCAGTGAGTTAGCTGCATCAGTCTTTGTCAGAGCTAGCCAAAAGGTGAGTAGAATAAACCTTTACGATTTAAAGCAATTAAATTATAATGTTTTGAGCATGTTCTTGCATCATGAATGCCATGTGATGAATTAGGTTGTTTGCATTAGAACTCACGAATATGTTGCATTGCATTTATGATGTTGATGTGGATTGGTTATTGGATGACCCTTTAGTCCTCATATGATATGATGATGTTATGGCATGATACGGTATGGAAGTCCAGGTTGTACCCATTCTACGTCCCTGGCACATTGGAATGCTATGTTATGTTATGTTAAGAGAAAGACCGGTTGACGCATTCTACGTCCCGGCACTTTGGAATGTAGAGGACTATTGGTGACAATACCATCCGAGATGTGATTTGTTGTGATGTGTTGCATTACATGATGGCATGAGATTTTAAATGTTGTTTTCTATTATTCTGCTCACTGGGCTCTAGTAGCTCACCCCTTCTCCCTAATCCCCCAGGATTGCAGGTACGGGCTAGACAGAGAAGTCAAGAAGAGTAAAGTCATATATTTGTAATAGATAGAAAGTGGACATGATAAATTATTAGATGATGTAAAGTTTGAATAGTCATGTTATGTATAATGATATTGAGGATTAGAAGTTGTGCTTGACCCTATGGATGTTGTTATCCCTTTTTTTTACATGATCTTAGATGTTTGTTGATGTAGATATAAACCAACTCAACACATGTTATGCCACCCATTGAGGGCATTGATGAGATCCCACAGAGGGGTTAAGTTTATGATTATGACTATGTTCAGTGCATGCACAGGTTGAGTTTGGTCTATGATAGAATGTATGAAAGAAAAGTTTAATTTTTATGTATATTGTTGATCATGTATGGGATTAAACAGGTTTACAGGTTTCATGTTAGGCTTGCTACGGGTCCCGGCGGCCTTAAGCCGATCTGGATCCTAGCGCCGGTAGCGGTCCGATTTTCGGGTCGTTACAGAATGGTATCAGAGCCCTAGGTTCATATGGTTGGACCTAGAGTGTCGGGCTCATAGATGTTATAGAAGGTCAAGCACAATAGGAAGATCATGTCCACTAGGATAGGATGTGGAGTCCTGTCTTGCATGATGATGTGAAATGCCATGATTATATGCATGTGCATAAATGATATGTGATGTATGTGATGAGGGTTCATGTGTGCCCACATGAACCATATAATGCTAATGTTTATGTGTTGTGTACTGTTTTTCAGAAAACAGGATGAGAGGAACTCGTCGATCTGCACGATTGACTGGAGTGCCACTTGAGGATGAGGGCATGAGCGCCCGTCCTCCTACATTGCCTAGGGCAATGTCTAGTAGGTCTAACAGAGAAAGTGCAGTAAGAGACCCTAGAAGGTCTTTGGATCTGGGTAGGAGCAGATCAGTGAGGGGAACAGTTCAGGGAAGAATGTCAGAAGACATGGGGGATGATATGGATGTAGAGCAAAGGAGGGATGGCAGTCTGGGAGTTAGCATGTCAGAAGAGGGAATGGGAGAGTCCCAAGGAGGCACTTAGGCCTCGGGATTTGTTCAGCCACCCTACTACCCACACTTCTCACAAAATCCCGGGTATTCGATGGGAGGTACATCGGATTACCCTAGCTTCACCCCTCATCCCACACAGATGCCATACCCACCCTACTACCCACCATATTCACAATACCCAATGTATCCACCCCTACCTTACTATCCAAATCCAGCAAACCCTACCTCAGAAAATGTTGCACCACCTCCACCACCTACAGAACCAGCAGCCCCAGTTACTCAACCTTCTAGACCTAGCTCAGCCAGTGGGAGCAAGGTCAAGATGACCGACTACATGAAATTGGGTGCTCCTTAGTATGAAAAAGGGGATGACCCATTTGTGTATCTTGAAAGGGTTAAGGTGATCACAGATGAGATTGGGGCTGATGACAGTAGAGCCATTCAGATGGTTGGGTTCACGCTTAAGTGCAAGAAGGCACGAGAGTGGTTCAAAAATTATGTGAACCCGAGAGTGGACAGCATGTCTTGGGAAGAGTTTGCAAATGAGTTTGCAGGATGGGCTTTCCCAGATAGTTCAAGGGAGCTGAAGATGATAGAGTTTGAGCAGTTGAGGTAGACTGATGAGATGGGTGTAGAGGAGTTCACAGACAGATTCTTGGAGCTGTTGCCATTTGCAGGGCAAAACCTTGACACAGACCAGAAAAGGTCAAGGAGGTATATCATGAAACTCCACTCCAGATATTGCTCCTTGATCCAGTCAGCAGATAGGGAGAGCTTCCATGCCATAGTGGATATGGCCCGGAAAATGGAGGCCAGTGCCATCGTTCAGGGGACAGTTAAGCAGTTAGTGGCACAGCCTTCTGGTTCCAAGACCCCAGGCTCTTCTTCTCTGAGTGCAGCAGCTTCAGGTAGCAAAAAGTGGAGTAACACCACTAGGAAGCCCAAGAAGAACAAGTTTTGGAACAAGGTCAAGTCCAGTCTGGGACTAGGGAGTGGCTCGAGCTCTGGTGCGGATAATGCAGTTTGTGCAAAGTGTAGTAGGCCACACAGGGGAGTTTGCCGGGCTGGGACAGCAGCCTGTTTTAGATGCGGGCAAGAGGGACACATGGCTCGAGAGTGTCCTAGGGCAGCTTTTGGAGCACAGTCTGAGCAGACAGCTTCTGGTAGTGTGGCTCAGCCAGCAGCTCCAGCCGTGACTCAGGCCAGTGGCAGAGGCAGAGGGAGAGGGGCAGCCTCTTCTTCAGCGGGTTTCAGAGGTGAAGGTCCATCAGCTCCAGCACGGATCTTCACGATGACTCAACAGGAGGCAGATGCATCTAACACCGTGGTGGCAGGTAACTTAGTCATTGGTTGTTCAGATGTGTATGCCTTGATGGACCCTGGTGCATCTCATTCTTTTATTGCTCCGAGAGCCGTTCAGAGGTTAGGATTAATGGTCTCTGGGTTAGAGTGCCCTCTCTGGGTCAGTAGACCCAAGTGTGATCCATCAGTGGCAGAGTCAGTTTGCCAGTGCAGCCCAGTGTTTGTTGAGGGAAGATGCTTGTCCGCCAACCTGGTGGTTCTAGATTTGACTGATTTTGACATCATTCTAGGGATGGACTGGTTATCTACCCATGGTGCTACCTTGGACTGCAGGGACAAGGTAGTCAGGTTCAGAGGTCAGGATGGGTCAGAGGTTGTCTTCAGGGGAGACAGGAGGGGTACACCTAGAGGTCTGATATTAGCTCTTCAGGCTCGTAGGTTGCTTAGGAAGGGATGTCAGGGGTATTTGGCTCATGTGAGAGAGCTTAGCAGTCAGGTTAGAGAGCCCGCCTCGGTGCCAGTGGTTAGAGAGTTTCTAGACGTCTTCCTAGACGAGCTGCCAGGTTTACCACCTGCTAGGGAGATAGAGTTCGAGATAGAATTGATGCCTGGAACCCGACGATCTCTATTCCTCCTACAGGATGGCTCCAGAGGTTGAAAGAATTGAAAAATTGAAGAATTGAAAGAACAGTTGCAAGAGCTGTAGAAAGGGCTTCATCCGACCGGAGCCACCTTGTGTGCACCAGTTTTGTTTGGAAGAAAGAAGTGTGATCCTTAGGCTTTGTATCGGACTACAGGCAGTTGAACAAAGTCACTACCAAGAAATAGTACGTGTCCTAGGAATCGATTCGATCTTAATTTGACAGCTAGCCGAGCAAGTTGTTTCTCCAAAATAGATCTGAGATCTGGGTATATCCAGTTGAGGCTAGAGAAGAAGATGTGCCAAACAAGACAGCTTTCAGGACCAGATATGGGCATTTGAAGTTCCTTATTAATGCCGTTCGGGTTAACCACGCCCCTGCAGCATTTCTATGGATCTCATGAAAGGTGTTTAGCCAATACCTGGATTCACTTTGTTATTGTCTTTCATAGATGAATTTGGTGTATTCCCAGAAGTGCAGAGGAGCATGCCTGTATACCGGCTAGACTCCGGTATCGGAATCCCTACCTGTTCTGGTGGACCCTCGGATGTCGAACCTCTAGCCAGGGTAAAACTTGATTTTATGAAATGTTTTCATGTATTTACTGTTTTTAAGTAAGAATTAAATGAGTTTTTGCATGAAAAATCCTTTTGGAGGAAAACCCAGGTTCGGCCCGCCGAACTCCGAAGTTCGGCCGCCGAAACATGCATGCTTTCGGAGGGACTTTAGGCCCCGCCCCGCCCAAAATTTTGAGTGAGGGAATGCAGGTGTCGGCCGCCGAACCTGCATGCCATGCGGAGGCACTTTTCGCCCCGAACGTGGCTGGCCAGCACTTAAAGGGGCACTTAGCGAAGGGCAGAGTTTCCCCTCCCATTTTCGACTCAAGCGAGCTTCCGACCTCCCCTCTCCCAATCTTTGTGTTTTTCATTCATCCCCACCATTTTCTTTGAATTTTAAAGGTTCCACAAAAGTTTTGAGTGTTTTTAGCAAGTTTGGAGCTTGGTAAGCTTACAAATCCTCCATCTCCGAGCTAGGGTTCTTTTCCTCTCGATCTTCAAGAGGTAAGGCTCGATCTTGATGCTCCTATATGTTTTTTAGAAAGTTTAAGTTTGCAAGTCTTGAGAGGAAATGCATGTTTAGGATTTTATGTTAGGTTTTATGGGTTTGTTGGTATTTATGCAATGTATTTGGATGTGTTGTTTTGAGTTGTTGTAGTGGGGTTATTAATGAGTTGAGACCCCTAGGTTGATGCTATGTATGATGTGTTGCATTGTAGAACAGTTTATGCATGTTGGAAGCGTTTTGGAGGTGTGACAAAGAGGAGCCAAGTTTCTGCCCTTTAGGGCAGAAGAAACTCAGGTTCGGCAGTCAGAGTGACTTTGGCCGCCGAACTCCCCTGGTGGAGGCAAGCTTTCGGCTTTGCAGAAGCCTGCCCCCGAAAACTAGCTTTCGTCTTGTCTGGGATGTTCGCCGCCGACAGTGCCGCTGAACTGCCTGGACTTTCGGCTGCTGAGGACTTTCGGCCGCCGAATGCCGCCGAAAGTGCCCTGTTCAGCCATTTCCTGCATCGTTTTCATGTGATGTTTTCAGGATGTTTTAAGGGGTTTTTGGGGTATTTTTAGAGTATGATTCATGTATTGTTTGGTCCCTCATTTTGAGTCCACCTGTGTAGGTTCGGACCGAGGAACCGAGACCCCAGCAGTGAGCCAGCTGCTTCAGGCTTTCAGAGCTCGCCAGAGGTGAGTAGGAATAAACTTTAATTTTAAAGCAATTAATAAATGTTTTAGCATGTTCAGCATCATGAAGCCATGAGAATATTGGTTGTTTGCATTAGATCACGAATATGTTTGCATTGCAATCTTTTGTTTTGAGTTGGGATGAATGTTGAATGATCCATGCCCTTGTAATTCATGATAGCCTTGTGAGTCCCGGTGTGCCTGCTACGGTCTACGCCTGGCACTATGAACAAGATTATTGAAGTCCGGGTGTGCCTGCTACGGCTCTACGCCCCCGGCATGTATAAGTAAGAAAGATAGGGGCTAATGGTGGACAAGTTCATCCTTGTTATGAAATGTTTGTGTTATGTGGGCGCACTACATGAAAGCATGATTTAAATTGAGTTTTATTATTCTACTCACCTGGGCTCTAGTAGCTCACCCCACTCCTTTCTCCCCACGAGTTACAGGTACAGGATAATCAGGAAGTGCTAGAGTGAAGTAAGTCCATGTTATGTTGTAATGATATGTATGGAACATGAACATGGATGTAAGAGTACTTATGACCATGTAATGTAATGAATGATTGATGATGTTTGAGATTATTAGTAGTGCTTGACCTAGAGCGTGTGTGAATCCATTATGTACAGAGTGTGTAAGAAGTAATGATGTTATGAACCATGATTATCCAAGCTGATATGTATGATGATGATTGCCCCATTGGAGTATTCTGATGAGGACTCCAGTTGTGGGGTTTATGTTGATTTTGTGCATGCACAGGTTTGCTTGGATATAGAGAACAGAAATTTTTTCAGATATGTATATGTTGTTTATGTGTGGGATTCCACAGGTTTACGGAGGTATGTAGGCTTGCTACGGGTCCCGGCGGCCTTAAGCCGATCTGGTCCTAGCGCCGGGTAACGGGTCGGGATTTCGGGTCGTTACAATGAGTGGTATTCAGCCTAGGTTATATGGTCGGACCTAGAGTGGTTGGGCTCATAGATGTTCTAGAAGTAAGCACCTAGGAAAATCATGGTCCACTAGGATTAGGATGTTAGAGTCTGTCTATATGATGATATGATAGCCTGAGAATGCATGTGCATAAATGCTAATGATGTGATGCCTATGTATGTGATGAGGGTTCATGTGTTTCCACATGAACTATGATGCTATGATTGCTTGTGCCATGTGTGTTTTTTTCAGAAGATAGAATGAGGGAACCTCGTCGATCTGCGCACGATTGACTGGAGTGCACCTCGGAGAGGGCACTGATGCCCGTCCTCCGCAGCATTGCCTAGGGCAATGTCCAGTAGGTCCAAGAGACGAAGGTAGTAGAGACCTAGAAGTCTTGGATCTGGGAAGAAGCAGATCAGTAAGGGGAACAGTGCAGGTAGGAATGTTGAAGGATATGGAAGTAAGATCAGACGGAGGGATGGCAAGTCTCGGTGTGAGCATGCGGAAGAGGCATGGGAGAAATCAGAAGGAGGCACTCAGGCTCTTGATTTGTACAGCCACATCACTACCCCCTAATTTCCACCATCCAGGGTATTGATGGGAGGTACATCGGATAACCACCAGTTTTAGCCCTTATCTCCACAATATGCATACCCACCTTACTACACCATACCTCTCATATCCATGTCCGCCTCACTCCTTACAGTTAACAGCAAACCCTACCGGGATGTTGCACTCCACACCAAACCAGTACTACTGTCCGAAACAAGTACCCAAACCTACCTCATCTGGAGGGAGCAATGGTCAAGATGCCGATTACATGAAAGTTAGGTGCTCTCAGTACAAAGACAGGCGATGGACCCATTTGAGTAATCTGAACAGGGTCAGATATTACGATGAGATTAGGGGCTGATGACAGTAGAGCCATTCAGATGGCTTGGTTCACACGTGGAAGGTGCAAGAAGGCAACTGGTGGTTAAAAACTATTGACGCCGAGAGCGGACAGTATGTCCTGGGAGGA